>NC_081415.1:546915550-547160550 GCF_030272615.1 Cryptomeria japonica
TCAAATCACTACCACTTTTTACAGTAGCTTACATTTCAAGTCCTCTGCTTATAACTAAGATTTCAGAGCCACATCATGAAATATGATGCCACATCAGCATGCTTTTTGCCAAGGTATCCAAAACAGTAAAAAAAAAAGTGAGACCAATAGGCGTGCAAAAGGGCCTCAATACTTGTGCAGCTGATGTGGCATCACATGATTGGTTGCTTTTTACAACAAATGGTGTATTTCATTCAATTATTGGTACTCATCATAGCAATAACAACTTTAAAGTCACAACTATTGGTGCAATGTCGAATAAAAATTGGATATTAAATCAGCAAGTATGGGGGTATTAAATAAACAACTTCTATCACAAGAATTGGAACACACACGATGGGAGCCCCTTACCAATATTGATAATCAATGGTTTTTTCATTTTGTCTTTTTCCACAAAAGATAGAATATCTTGCACGATGGGAGTCCCTTTCCCATTAGCATCTTAATGAACATTAACAATTACCAAGGCGGCAAAGGATTTTTTTAATTTAATATTTATATTTTTTAAGATAGGAAACTCCTCCTTGCTATGGGATGAAGTTAGCTTTCCCCAACTTAGTGTTAGATTACAAGTAGTTCATCACCAATTGAATGGTCCTCTAATCCTTAGAATTGAGTTTATTCAGCAAACACAACATCATATATTAGCATTTGTATTGAAAAAGTCCAAAATATCATTGGGCAATCTGATTTTGGGTTTACATGTGGTTTATAGTAATATAGGACTTTCATGTACTCCATGCAAGAGGCACCTAAATATACTATAAACAATGTGTACATACCCTACCCCTTAAACATTTGAACTTGTGACCTTTCTTTCAAGCATACAAAATCTCCAACACAAGAGGTTTATAGTTGAATTTATAAATATTTTATTAAAAATTTGATAAAACATTAAAAGTGTGTACTAATCATTGTTGTGAACAATGAGAGGTTATGTTATTTAAATGTAAGTTATTTTATTCCAAGTAATGTAAACCAACTGAAGAAAATACGATTTGGATGAGGAGGACAAATCTCTTTTTCTAATGGGTTGTGATTGTCAAGTCTCCACTTGCGCACCAAGAAAGTATGAATGAGTTATATATTTTTAAGACATATTATGAAGTGGAAAATGAGAAACTAAAAAACCATAGAACCAATACCGTCAATATTGAATAATAGTAAAATCTTGCAATGGTTGAACAAATTTCCATTGAATGAATAATTTCCCTCTATATTTGAGAGGAATAGCTCCCTTGTATGACTTGTATGATGTGGGTATTTAAAAATGTTTATCTATATTTTATTAAAAGTAAAAAATGACACAAAAAGAAAAATAATTGAAGAGTGGGGGTAATGGGAAACCTAGATGGGACAAACATAAGAGGCCCTCTAGGATTCCTTGAATATAGATAGAAAAATGGAAACAAATGGAGTACTATGTGTAGAATTCAAGAGAGATGTTGAGTTCAGCCTTACATGTGCCATTAATAGAAAAGTAAATATTTAAATATTTGTTGATTTTAAAAAGCATAGAAGGGAAGGGACAAAGAAATTAACAGTTATATCAAACTTAAGGATAGTATGAAAACCCACAAGGAATAGAAAGGTACACAAAGTTCTACAAACCATTCCTCATGTTCTTAAAAAAATGGACACAAACTTTTCATTATCTTTCTAGCACATAAAGTACATCTAGAATTGATGAAGAGAATATTTAAGATCATATCTAAGAATGGCATGAGATTCCAAGAAACACCCAAAGGTACGAGGTTGTATAGAAATCTTCTTCTTAGTTCAAAGATAGGCTCAAAGTCCCATGTGGGTATTCTTTGTACAGTGATGTGCCCCCTTGGCAACAAATCTTGTCACAATATCGATTTTTACAATATATAGGTGACACAAGTAGTTCATCTTCCCAATAAGTATTTAACTTCCTTTTTGGACTTTATAGAATATTAAAATAAATTATAAAAACCCCAAAGCAAGTGTACATTTCACAACCCATTAAAATAATTATATGTTAAACTTTATAAAATTACCTAATAATAAAGTCTAAATTTTCACATGATTTTTATGGATATGTGGTTATCATCGCATTATGTCAAACAATTCATGTGAAAAATGTACATGTGAAAATGTCTAAGGCATTATTTGTAGATTAATTGTAGATGAACATTCCTTCAAAGCATTTTGTTGAACAATTCACCTACTTTCTCTATGCCTTCCACAATACATGCATTTGTCAAACGATTCATATGATTTGTTCATGTTATTATGTATAAGATTTATTTTCTTATATGGAAAAATCCATAGTAGATCAAAAGATCTCTTTCCCTCGCAACAAGAACCCACTCATAAGCCCACCCAACACGAACAAGGGAAAAACAAAGAACCTCCCACCATACAAGGAAGCCAGAATAGGGAGAAGATGCCCCCACAAGCACAAGAACCACAATAGGAAGGGAACCAACAACATGAGGGAGAAAATGCCAACTATCCCCACCATCATCATCATCCTCATTTTCTTCTCCAGTAACACCAACTCCACCTGCTCCCGTTCATGTTTCCTCTTCTTTTTTGGAAAAGTATGGTTATTGAAATTAATTTAGTTCTTGATAGAATGCTGAAAATGAAGCTACATGGAATGTTAGTCTTTATACTATTTTTTTTTTCAATTTTCTTTGCATGCTTATAATTTGAAACTTTAGTGTGTGGATTTCTTCTTTTCCAATTTTGATAAATACATTTTTAAAATAAATATTGAAATGTATCGGTATTGAAAATAAACTATTTTCATTCAACCTCATCTACTGACTTCACCATTTATCTAAAATAGAAAATAACTACACCGTCTTGACATGGAATCTTTTATTTAGTGCATCATCTTTTTCCATTTTTTTTGATAAATTTTAGTATTTTTCATTACAAGATAAATAACCTTATATTTTGTTGTTGATAACCTACTATTAGTAAAAATAAAATATATAATATAAATAATAATTAAATTATTAAAAAGAAAACATTTTTTATAACTACAAATTTAGATCCATAAAAGGGTTAATTTTTAAATGTTTTCAAAAATATTATTTACATGAGTAGGAATTGTTGAAACATTGAGATTTTTTAATTTAATTTCATTTTTTTGGTAAACTAGCCTTAAAGTGGAACTACATATGCATTTAGTAAATAATTTTAGTTGAAAAATTTATTGATATATCTTTAACTCAGCTAAAATGATTCCAACTACCTCATGTATTTGACCAAAAATGAATTTTAGTTAGAAAGGCTTAAGTTCACTTATGGTTATTTGTTAGCGAAAACAATGTGTAGACACCTAAAATTGTCATGTCTAATTAAATAAATATTTTTATTTATTTAATTATTTTAACCTAATTCCTCTATTAATTGAATAAATCTTTAGTTATTTAATTAATTCATTTATCCTCTTCTAGCCTTATTTCTCATTTAAATAAATTCATTCATTTATTTAAATTATCCTTTTCTTAAATTAAATAAATATTTTATTTATTTAATTGATCCCACTTCCTCTATTAATTAAATAAATCTTTATTTATTTAATTAATTCATTAGCCTTTTCTACCCATGACACATGTCATTCATCTCTTAATTCATACACTACCTACCCCTTTCATTATTTTCTTATTTTCTCTACCTACCCTCTAATCATAGCCGACCTCCTTTTACACCTCTCAATCTTATCCCTCCATTTCATATGGTGTCTTCTATATAAGGAGATGCTTCCTTCATTATCAACCCTAACTACTTGATCAATTGACTACTTGACTACATTGCGCTTTCGAACATATGCGATCCTACTTGCAACCACATTTCCGTTCTTTGTTGAGCTCTTGTGCACATAAAATCTGAGAGCAAATATATCAAGCAAGATCAATGGAGATAGGAAGAATGGAGATTCAAACCCTATTGGACATGTGATGGTATAATCTTTGTGATTTCATTTGATTTGCATTGTCTTAGGTAATCTTCATATGTTATGGTGGATCTTTGTTGTTGTTAGGCTAGGGTTTTGTGGTTGAATTCATTTTGTCTTTCATCATTGTTGTATCTATTTTCACCATATACATTTTGGCACGCCCGGTGGGACTCTTGTCCCTTTAGCATTTAACATCTTTTGTTGCAGATTTTGTGTTTTGAAGTTGCAGATCTGACATTTCCGATAATATTTTGACATTTTCACGTTTGCGCACTTTCGGATCGCATTTTTGATTTTTAGTCATGTCTGTGACATCTTGAATCGCATCTGCGTCTTCGACATTATCTCACTTTTTTTTGTAGATTGCAGGATTGCGTCTGTGATCATTTTAATCACGTCTGTGAACCTCTGAACCGCGTCTGTGTTTCCGACAGTATTTTCATTTTCCAGATGGCGGGTTTTTGTTATAAGCACGTCTGTGGGCAATTTAGTTGCGTCTGTGTGATCTAGTCGCTTCTATGATCATTTTAATCATGTCTGTGTCTTGCAAGATTTTTTGTTTTGCATTTTTTTTCAAAAATGCGTCTATGTTGTGGAATCGCGTCTGTGAGGTGTTAAATCGCGTCTATGTTGCGAAATCGCGTCTGTGTAGGGTAAAATCACATTTTTTGCCATTTTGTCTTGCATTTAATGTTTCTGATCTAGTTTATTTTGAGCTAACATTTTTAGATCTAGCTAACAAAATTGGTGCAGCTTGTCTTGAAAGAAAAATCATTTTGTTGAAGGCCCCTATTTTCACAAAGTCTTTTGGGTTTAAAATTTACCTAACTTGTGTGCTTGCAGGAAGGGGTGATCATTTGAAAAAATCCAAATTACTAATAACTCTTTGTTGCAGGACCTTGGCAAGGGTTTTTGGATTTTTTTATTGTGTGCCTTATTTTCATAGACTAGCAAACACTTCAATTGGTGCAATAAAATTGAACCATTGTCTTTTGTGTGTTGAGCAATAGGCTCTTTTTGTTTAATCTTTAGAGGCCTGTCTCCCCATGTGGTCATTAAGACTACTAGTGAGGAGAGAACGACCCAAGTGGTAGCAAAAGAAAATAAATCTTCTTCCAAACCACTATAAATAATTGTATTCATGGTGAAAACTATGAATAACATGTGCTGATTAGTTCATACTGACACTATGTCTCCCCATAAACCCGTTTGATCAAATTTATTTGATCATTTGTAGGGCGTAACCCCTACTGGCTGGGAGCCTTCTGTATTTACAAAGCTGAAAGTGCTGCATGTATGGCCAGATGAGCGGTTGCCCTTGCTAGCACCTTTTTGTTTTAGAAGCCCAAATCCTTCTAATTGTTGGGGCAGGAGGTCGGACCTCTCGTAGCGGCCCACACACATACGGTTCTTAGTAGAGGTACAAAGTTCACCACAAGGAGTTTTTGTGGGGACTGATGCTTGGCTGCCCCGATAAGTGAGTGCCAAGGGTGGAGCCAGTGGGGTCAAGCATCTAAGTATCCACTCTGAATAGCGTAGCCTCAAGGGTAAAACCCCATGTGGGATCAACAACTATTGTCTTGGCCATCCATAAGAATTGTGCTTGTCTTGTTTTGAACATTCAAACATTCAAGACCAAACAACAAAACATTGTGTCTTTTGTGTCTTCAAGTGTATGCAAAACAATTGTACATCAAACAACACACTTTTTTTTGAGTCATTTTGGGAGTCTAAACACTTGCAAACATTGAGTCTTCATCAACACTGTGTCCTCTTGTCATGAAAAACAATCAAACATTTAGATTTGGTCACAACAAAGCAACTTCACAGATTGGAAAATATTGCACAGATTTTGCAGAAATGCATCTGGGTCTAACATAATAGCGTCTGTGTCGTATAACCGCATCTGTCAAGGGCAGAAACGTGTCTGTGTTCTTAGAATCAACATTGCATTTACAAAATCTCAGACTCGCGTCTGTGTTAAATAGAACCACGTCTGTGTTAGGAAATCGCGTTTGTGTAGTATACAAGCACGTCTATGTTCAGAATTGAAAAACTTTTATAGTCCAACAAACAAACACAGCCAGTTTCAGAATTCTTGAGCTTCCTAGGTCATTTCTTCAGGGTTTCATCTAGCATTCAACCTATCTTTGGGTCTCACAAAGTCCATCATTGCTTTACACCTTACATTACATTCACATTTGTCGAAACTTGAGTCAAAAGGTCACTTGCTTGTCCTCATCATACTTTGTCAACACACTACATACAACAACATTTTGCTAAGTGGTCCCTCATCAAGGTCTATCACCTTTGGGTCTCATTTGGTCTTACTTAGAGTCAAGGTCAACTTACCTCATCAAGAGAAACTATCATCTCTTTGGAAGTCACACCTACTCTACTACATACATACTTGGTCTTACACTTTTGTCATTGCAAGTAAACCTTAGATTCATTTACATTCCATCCAACTCTTGGTCTTCCATACTCTTTTCCATTTTCATCTAGTCTCACACATCTTGGTCAATACCTAGTTCATGGTTGAAACCCATTCCCAAAAATCTAGGAAAGAAACTAAAGAGGCTCAAGAGTCCGCAAACATGAGTTCCTATGAGTATGACAATGATATCTTTTTCAATTCTGATCATACTACATTACCTGACATGGATGCCTATAGAAACATTCCAAATGTTGAGCACATGGACACTACAAACAACAATGATACACACAATGACAATATGGACAACATTTCCGTAAATTTAGCAGAAGTGGAAGACACCATTATGAATCCTCCTTTCAATCGATTGGTTGAGGAAATAATGAGGAGAGATAGACAATACTTCTTACAAGTGATGGCACAAAGTGGAGCCAAGATCCCTCATGATTTTGACATGTCTCAAATAATGGAACATAGACCTTTACAACAAGGTCACTCCAACATGGATCAAAGGAGGCCTAATAGTGGAGGCAATAGAGGACCACATATGGTACCTGAATCACCATCATCTTTGTTTCAAAAAGCAGAGGTCCCATACACACATGGTCAAGCATATGATACTCATATTTGTAGACCATCATGGAAGTCTTATGTAGAAAAATACACTCAATCACATACCAATTCTAAGGATCAACCACCTAAGCAATTGGATATTCAAAGGCATGCTCAAAATTTGGACACAAGGAAACCCCACATCAAATTTAGGGGCAACACACTAGAACAAACTCATGACATTCCTATAGAGTATGGTATACATGGACAAAGCAGATATTCCATTCCTCACCATGACTCTATACCAAGTGGTCCATATACGCAGCATCATTATAGACCTCCTCCATATGAACATGTGTATGATCAATATCATCCATATATGCAACATGCTCCTCCTCCAATTGGTGCTTCAAGCATGGGGTATGGTCCAAGAAGTCGATCTCCACCTAACAACAATTTGGAACAACAAATTAGGGACTTACAAAAGAAAATGGAGGACATAAATACACCGAAGCCAACATACACAATGAGAGACATATGTCCTTATCCATTTGATAAGAGCATTCCAATGCCTCCTTTTCCTACACACTTTGTGACACCTAAGTTTGATAAGTATAGAGGAAAAGGGGATCCTAAGGCACACATAAGACAATTTTTCACAACTTGCATTGAGGTAGCTTCTAAAGAGACATATTTGATGAGATTATTCCCACAAAGCTTAGGTGATCAAGCTATGGAATGGTTCTCCCAACTCCCACCTGGTATTAAGTCATGGGGTGACTTAGCAGAGGCATTTATCCAACATTTCTCATACAACATAGAGACAGACCTATTAGTCACTACTTTGTGCAACACCAAGCAAAGGGATGGAGAATCTTTTTCATCATTCTTGCAAAGATGGAGGAATCTAGCTAGCAGATGCTCTTGTGAAATTCCACAAAAATAAATGGTAGAGATGTTTACCCAAAATGTTAACAAGGACATTGGTTATGACTTAAGAAAAGCTTGTTTGTCCACCTTCAAGGACGTCATTGAAAAAGGCTTAGCGACAGAAAAGGTCCTAATTGAACAAGGAGTCATTAAGATATTCAAGGAAAACAAAGATGACTTTAAAGGAAAAGATAAGCCAAGATTTTGGAACAAAAACAAGAACATAGTCAATGATGGTGTTGTAGATGCCAATACAGTGTGACCCAAAATCATTTTTTCAGGATCAAGCTCTACAAAAAATCAAGTGAATACTCAAACAACTTCAAAATCACGAAGGAAGTATACCCCATTGGGAGAACCACTTGAGTCATTTTTCAAGAAGCTAGTGGCAAACACAGTAATCACAATTCCAGATTTTCTGCCATATGAGCCAAAGGTCAAATCATATTGGTGGAATGATGATGAGTATTGTGAAGTCCATAAGAGCAAGGGTCATAAAACTGGAAATTGTCACCGACTAAAGAACATCATACAAGATCTCATTGATAGAGGTGACATTGAGATTGAAGGACACTCATCCAATCAAGAATGTGAGATGTTTAAGGAACCATTCCCAAAGCATGACAAGGGAAAAGCTACAGCCACAGATGATCAAACCAACTATACCAGAGCATCCTCCAACTATGATTCAACTATCAATCACATCTCGATGGACAATTATGTCTCTACCATTATCATCAAGGACAAAACCTCTAAGAATTCTACCGAAAGACCCAAGATCTTTCTGAAAGGCGTTGGATCTTCTTCCGAACCTACCTCTGAATGTCATGTTACAACCCATCGAGGTAAATTCACTTTGCAAGGTACTCCAACTAAAAAAACTGCTTATGTCCATCCTTGAGCTCTTATGCATATCCCCTGCACATAAAGCTATTCTTGACAAAATTTTGAGAGACACTGCCATTCCTACTGATTTGAACGTGGACCAGTTTCAAGCCATGGTGGGATACCTTTCCATTCCACACTCTCTTACATTCATAGAAGCCGATGATGCCTTCGTAAGCCAGCCACATAATGCACTATTACACATTGAAGCCTTCATACACAAACATAGAATCAAACGAGTCCTGATAGATGGAGGAGCAGGTCTAAACATTTGTACATTGAGTACTATTAAACAATTGGGATATTCCGATAAAGTTGTGAATTCTACAAAAAAAATTACCATCAAAGCATATGATGATGAAGAGCGTTCATCCAAGGGCACAGTCACCTTACCTCTCAGAGTTGGGCCAGTTACAAAGGATGTGGTTTGTCAAGTCCTTGATTTAGATCTCACATACAACATACTTTTGGGACGTCCTTGGATTCATGAAATGAGGGCGGTCCCATCTACATATCACCAATGCATCAAGTTTCCTCACAATGGAGTTGAAATAACAATTAATGGAGATCCTAATCCATTCATATATTGCAATAACTTGAGACCAAAAACTAAGACCATCATTCCCAGTAATCGCGAAGCTGTTCCTTCTTCTGCATACATTGATCCTGAGTCATTAAAACCTTCAACATCAAAACAAGGTGAACTTAAGGGCAAATTCTAGGATAAGGGCATGGGTGAATACACTTTGAATTAGACCATGTACTTACAACAAGTCATGAATTCACCAAAAGAATATGGAAGACCACATCCTAATAAGTAGGTATCTATCATTATACTCAAATGGGACCCTACTATCTTTCAAAGATGGGGTGAACTGGAAGAGGAAGACCTATACAAGATGCTTTACAAAGACCTTGGAAATGATACACAAGATCACATCAGTATACCATGTGAGAAGTATGGCAAAGGGTTCAAGATTCTACAAATATTTGGGTATGATGGCAAAATCCCTCTTGGGTTAAGAAAGGAAGGCATCATTGAACCTTTACAACCTAAATTGACATTAAAAAAGGAACGCTCGAAAGGACTTGGCTTCATGACTTCCAAGGTCCACACTCAAAGGATAGAAGAAGCATTACAAATCAAAGCTGCCAAAATTCAACAAGAGAATCGCTATTCCACAGACTCCAATGAATGGGAATGGGGTTCAGACAAATCCTCTAGTGACTATGAGCTCACCGAGACATTCAGAGAACCAAGTGAACCAACAGAAGAAGAGGAATTTAATAGGAAGTTCAAAGTTGGTCAAGAAACAACCACAGAGGATCACATACAGTCTTTGCCTCTAGATCCTAGGTTGAAATCACATAGAATGAGAACACCTGTCCTGGAATGCACTACTAGTAATGATAATTTGTATTCATTCATGATCAAGACTGATGAGGAGAGTGCCAACGATGACCTCGATAACTACCTCAACATACCTGAATATAACTGCATCTTCACTCTCAACCCTGCTAACTTTGAAGACATCAAAGGCCTTCCCCTTGTTCACCACCAACTTATTGATTGGGACCATGAAGGACCTGCATAGTTTGACACATTCCAAAATGATGAAGCCCTTATTGACTATCTTGGCATACGAGAGGATATTCCCCTTGGGGACCATAAAGCGGGATACACTATAGAACTCAACAGCGTGGCATATTTCGGTGAGGGTGTCGGGCCTTCAAGTCGCAAAAATATAAAAATAAAAACCAACCAAGGGTCTTATGGTGAAAACCACACTATGGCGCTATCTGACCCCAAAAAAGTAAAAAGAAAGGATGTATTTGAGGGTAAAAACCTCTTTGAGGCACCTGAAGATGGAAGGCTCGACATTCTCCCAACATTGGTACAGAAGAAGTTCCACACAACATATTCCTGGCTCAATCTTTGACAGAGTTAGAAAGGTCAAAATTCATAAGTTTCTTCACGGAACGACAAATCAACTTTGCATGGTCATACGCTGATATGCCTGGATTGGATCCGGATTTGGTAATGCATCATTTGACAGTTAAACCAGGGGCAAAACTAGTGAAACAAAAATTAAGAAAGATGCATCCACAAGTGGCATTATTAGTCAAAACAGAACTTGAGAAATTATTGGATGTCGGATTAATATGCCCAATTGATTATCCTGAATGGATCTCCAACTTAGTACCTATCAGTAAACCAGATCGTAGCATCAGAATATGTACAAATTTCAGAGACATCAACAAAGCTTGTCCTAAGGATGATTTTCCATTACCAGATATTGACTTGATCGTCGATCTCACAGCAGGTCATGCGATGTTATCTTTGATGGATGGATTCTCTGGTTACAATCAAATAAAAATTGCATCCAAAGACCAACACAAAATAGCATTCACTTGTCCTTGGGGAACTTTCTATTGGAATGTCATGCCCTTTGGGCTAAAAAATGCAGGCGCTATGTATCAAAGAGCCATGACTACTATCTTTCATGATCTCATGCACGTTACTGTGGAAGATTATGTTGATGACCTCTTGGGAAAATCAATGGATAGAAATACACACTTGGACATACTTTCGGGCGTCTATGATCGGTTGGAAAAATATAAAGTAAGATTAAACCCCAAGAAATGTGTCTTCGGAGTAACCTCCGGGAAGCTCCTGGGATTCATTGTGTGAAAAAAAGGAATTGAAGTCGATCCAACAAAAGTCAAGGCCATCTTAGAGATGCAATAACCATGAAATATCAGTCAGCTTCGATCTTTGCAAGGGAGACTTCAATCCATACAAAGATTCATAACACAACTTGCAGATAAATGTAATCCCTTTCAGCACTTGCTACATAAAAGCATCAGATTCAAATGGGATGATAACTGTCAACAGGCTTTCCAGATACTCAAAGATTATCTTTTGAA
Organism: Cryptomeria japonica; assembly: GCF_030272615.1. Taxonomy (NCBI): domain Eukaryota; kingdom Viridiplantae; phylum Streptophyta; class Pinopsida; order Cupressales; family Cupressaceae; genus Cryptomeria; species Cryptomeria japonica. The sequence goes on from NC_081415.1 coordinate 546,927,259, forward strand.
TCTGCCAGTTTTGATGCCACCAGTTCCAGATCAGCCTTTATTACTATACATATATGCTACTTCAATAGCACTGGGGGCACTCTTAGCACAACAAGTTGCTAAGGGCAAAGAAAAGGCAGTATACTACATCAGTCGCACATTGGTGGGATATGAGCTAAACTACACACCAATTGAGCATGCATGTCTCGCCGTGGTCTTTTCTTTGTAGAAATTATGACATTATATGCTAACTCATAAGACTAAGTTGGTTGCAAGGATCGATCCATTGAAATACCTTCTTAATAAAGCAACGCTTACTGGGCGACTAGCCAAATGGGTAATGATCCTGAGTGAATTCGACATCGAGTATGTGGACAGAAAAGCAATAAAAGGACAAGCTATCGTAGATCAGTTAGCAGATGCCCCCATGATGGATGATGTTCCTCTAATTTCAGAATTTCCATATGAATCCATTTTAACAGTGTCACATGCAAAACCATGGCAGCTATACTTTGACGGCTCATGCACACAGCATGGGGCAGGACCTGGCATCCTCTTCATAACTCCTCAAGGGGATTCTATACCAAAATCATATCGATTATCATTTCCCTCCACTAATAATATAGCAAAATATGAGGCATTAACAATTGGATTACAGATTGTAGTTCAGTGGAAGATCCAGAAACTTCGTGTTTTTGGGGACTCTCAACTTGTAATTCATCAAGCAACTGATGATTACCAAACAAAGGATGAGAAATTAACACCTTACAAAAGAATGGTGGATGACCTGAAACAACATTTCACAAAGATAGACTTTGAGCAGATACCAAGAGAGTAGAATCGAGCCACAGATGCCATGGCTACAATTGCTTCACTAATCGATCTACCTCTGAATGAGACCCGCTATGAGTTCTTGGTGGATAACCTTTTGGTTCCTTCATATGAAATTACTCCTACTAAGATAATATGTGTCGTCGGTCCTGAGTCCCAGTTCTATGGTTCCATCTTCACATACCTTCGTGATAACACCTTTCCTCCTAACCTATCCAATAACCAACGTCGCACTTTCATTCGCCAATCTTCCCGATATGTCATTTTAGCCGATGTCCTATATCGTCGAGGTCTAGATGGCACTCTTCTTAGAAGTTTGGAAAGCGACGAAGCTCAGATTGCATTACGTGAAGTACATGAAGGGATATGTGGTCCACATTCTAGTGGTCCTACCTTAACCAAGAAACTTATCAGGACTGGATATTACTGGCACAATATGGAAAAAGATTCATATTAGTTTGTCAGGAAATGTAAGCAGTGTCAACTTCATGGAGACCTCATCCATGCGCCAGCACAAGAACTTCAACCAATTGCGACTCCTTGGCCCTTTTGTCAGTGGGGACTCAATCTCATAGGCAAGATTCACCCTCCATCCTCCAACGGTCATAAACTCATTATCATTGCCATAGAGTATTTCACAAAATGGATCGAAGCCGTGCCTCTCATGCAAGTCATTGGAAAAAAAATTGCTACATTCATTCTCAACTATATCATTTGTCGATACGGTATTCCTGTTTCCATTATCACCGATAACGGGTGTCCCTTCAAAAATCAGGATGTTCGTGAACTCTGTGATCACTTCCATATTTCCCATCATTTCTCCACACCATATTACCCTCAAGGTAACAGTCAAGCTGAGGTGTCTAATAAAACAGTCCTTTAAATCTTAAAAAAGATAGTCGACGACGCTGGCCGTAATTGGCATATCCAACTTAATCCCGCACTTTGGACCTACCGCACAAGTGTCCGCACACCTACAAGAGCTACACCCTATTCACTTGTTTACGGCGCTGAAGCTATCTTGCCTATTGAGGTCAAGCTACCCTCTTTACAAGTCTCTTTGCAAAACATTATCAATGATGAAGACTATAGGGTCTCTCGCTTACAAGAACTTGAACTATTGGATGAACGAAGACAAACTACTTTTAATCATCTCAAGGCTTATCAACAATGAATGAGTCGTAGCTACAATCACAAAGTCAAGCCTCGCACATTTGAGGTAGGTGATTTGGTTCTCAGAGAAAACCCCAAAAATCAGCAAGAGAGAGAGAAGAAGGGCAAGTTTGAACCAAACTGGCTTGGTCCTTACATCATTACAATAGCATATAGATCTGGTGCATATCAGCTCTCAACCACAGAGGGTGAACCTTTAGAGGATCCTATCAATAGCATGCACCTTCGCAGGTTTTACACATAGCTCTTCGAAATATCCTAATTCAAAAATACAAAAAAAAAATCATAAAACATAAAAATCGTTAATTGGTGAAAACCCGACAAACAAGCACCTTGTGACAACAAAAAAAATAAAAAATAAAAAAATCAAAAAAGTAAAGAGAAATAATTTCATCCAATAGTGAAAACCACTTCGGTGACACCTGGGGCAAGTACCATGGTGAAAACTGGGTCACCAGAGCCATGCGTAGAGACATTGCTCCTCCCTCCTTCAGGATTCCATTTCATTCTTCACTTTGCACACACTCACGACCTATTTATTCATAACAAACTTACCCATTCCATCATGGCTTGTTATTGATCTACCTAAGATTGGTTAGCCATTCATAACAAACCTCCCTTTTCACCCCTTTCCATCCATAATAAATCAACTCCTATCTTTGGCTAAGGCTAATCCTACGTCTAGTAATGGGTGTGGAACTAAGAGCATCACACGTTATGAGGAGTACAGTTTCTTCCAATTTTCTTCAGTCTATCCATGCACAATTCGCAATAAAGCAACATTTGCATCGCCAAGCCGCAATGAAGTTCCATCTTCTCCACAATATAGTATCAGTTTCATGGATTCAGTCAGTTTCAGATGAGACATAGCAGCAATAATGGGCTTCAACAAATAAAATCTTTCAATAGACTCAGACAACATTATGGTTTAGTGCTATCTATCCTTTTGTGAAATTAAACATTGTGACCACAATCAAATAGACTTATACAAGTGACAAGAGACACTAAACTTGAGGACTACAGTGGATGTTGGTGTCAAGTCTTGGTTTTATTTTGATTTTATCTTTTGGTGACATGTCTTTTAGCTTTTCTAGGATGTCTCTGACTAGAGATTCTATCTCGAGGATGTCTTTGACTAGAAAGATGAGGATGGGTTATCATCACCTATTTTTCTTTGTTGTCTATGGATTGTCTCTTAGTAATGCTATGACTTGTCCAAGGATATGAGGACACTATGAGTCTAGTATGAACTGGGGCATTCTTTGTTAAAGACTGTCTTATCTCCATGCAAACAGGTACAAGGACTTTCTGGGTCACACATATGCCTTGATTGTCATAACCTACTTGCCATAATAAAGCTCAATGACGATAACGCATAAGAAGCTCTTTCACTTTCATATCTTCTATCTTCCATCCCCCTTTCTTGATTGACTTCCATCGTCCTTCTTGAGTCTGTGTAGCCTGCTATCACATGACTGAGTATAATGACATGCCAAAAACATTTGCATTTCATGTAGTTGCACCTGCATTACCACATATAAGCATTTCACATATACATATAGATATCACAATTGCATCACATCTTGCACATAACACATATTAGCACATTTTACATTTTCATCATATAAATAATCATTTGCATTTCATACATTCACATTTGCTTGACACAACATATCAAAACATAAAAGAACAAAAATATTGCATTTCATTATGTACATATTTGCATCCATATCATAAGCATCACATAACACATACATCATGAAATATCTCATCACATAGGTACACATGCATATAGCTGCTGCAAAGAGGAATCATCTCATATATATAAAGTGTCATGATACAATGCTGTCAAAATCATATGGCTACAAAATCACCCAAAGGTGTCTACATCATAATACAAAATGGTACAACACACTAATACATAGGGAGCCCTCTACAACTATGATGAACTCCCTCCCTCAGAGCCGCATGGCTTCAATGGAGTTTGAGCCCTAGAAGGACCTACCCCAAGATCATCCCTCCTATCCCCTCTATCTGGTGGTGGTGGAGGACCCATAACCCCATCACTGGATGCCTGTCTCCTTTGGCTCCCTCCCATAGCTACCGCTGTCTGCGATAGTTTGCGGAAGCTCCTCGCTCGCTGCTCTGGTGGCACTACCCCGTAATGTAGGTCTCGCCAATAACCTATCTCCTCCCCTGCTTATAGAACATAGGCATATCCAACCCCTATATCCTTTGCCACCTGCCTCCCAGCCCTCAGCGCTATCTCAGCCTCAGTATAGCGCTGGATAGCCTGATCCCACTTATGCTCTATCTCCCTCAGTCGTCTCCTGAGCCTAGCTATCTCCCTCTCGAGGTCCTGGATCTCATTTGCCTATCCCTAGCAGATCTCCCTCAGCTTAAGCAGCTCATTCTCCTCCTCCTCGGCCCCCTGTGCCTTTTCCTGTGGCTCCCTCTATATAGGTGCCTGTGCTTGTACTAGTATCTGCCTCGGCCTCTGTCCCTGCACCTGTCTAGGACCCTGTGATGCTGGCATCTGTAGTGGCAATCCACCATGACCCCTCACCACCTGAGCCTATCTCTCCTCCCCACCCTCTCTCCGTGGAGCCACCCTCCTCTCTCCAACTACACCGCGCCTCCTCCGTCGGCCTCTCCCCCCACCATCTCCATCATCATCTCCATCCCCCCCACCATCTCCATCTATCGCCTCCCCTAGGTCTATCAGTCATGGAAAGGGATGCTCAGCCCAATACGCCGTGTACTCTACATCCATGCCTGCATCCTCAATATCCAGCCACATATCCCATGGCAAGGGAACCATCTCTACTAGCTGCATCACGGCCTGATCATATGACAATAATGGCCCAAAGAGTGCCTAATATAACTATCCGAGCATACATCCTGGAACCCCGTGGCATCCGCTGAATCCTACCAAACTGTCTGCCAACTCTGTCTACCAGCTGCCTCTCCAATACATAGGGCGTCCGCCCAATCAGATATCTGCTCTGGAAGGTGTATGGTAACTCTACTGCATCATCCTCCCACTTCTCGCACCCAAGGTACGACCTCCATATCACAGTGTCGATCTCATCCAAGACTCGACGCCAGTATTCCAACCTGCCAATCCGTGGCTGTGAGGTAATCATATCATACAGATGTACAAAACTATGTCCATGACCCTTGCCCCTGAAGTGTATCGGTTGGGTAACCAGCAGATGCTCATAGGTCCATACCTATAGCAATGTGACTCCGCAACCCAATCCTACGGATCCATGATAAACAAACTGATGCAGCTCGTAATACAAGTGTGCCAACACACACTGTCCCCAGGCATATCTGGTGTGCTGTGTAACCAGAGTCTCCAAGGTGCTCCCCCAGCCCACAGCCAATCCTTGTGTCACCCTGTCTAGACACAGGAACCCATTGATCACTCCTGCTAGTATTGCTGGTAGTGCCAGTCCTGTCTATGTCATGTTATCCCATGCCACGTGTCTAGCTCTCATCTCTAGTCTTGGATCCTGAAACACTCGTCTCAGGGCCTCCCTATCTCCCTCTTGATCATAAGGAATCAGCTCCCCATCGACAGGTACCTGCAGAATCCTGTAAACATCCTCCAAGGTGACTGTCATCTCACCCATCAACAAATGGAAAGTGCAAGTCTCAGAGTGCCACCTCTCAGCTAATGCAGTCAGCAAACCCATGTTCACTTGAAACTCAAGCACATACAAAATGTGGCGTAAGCCCATAGCATCTAGAGCAGCTCTCTCATCAACTATCAGCTTAGCTTGCAATCTCTGCATCGACGGGAATCTCTCCCGTGACTCTAGCAAAAATGCAAATCAATCATGTCAGTTATAGTGACACTCACTGTTCATCACAAAGTGTTGCTTCTATCCTAGTGGTACTCCCTGTTCATCACAAAGTACTACGTCTAGTGACACTCACTGTTCATCACAAAGTGTTGCTTCTATCCTAGTGGTACTCCCTGTTCATCACAAAGTACTACGTCTAGTGACACTCACTGTTCATCACAAAGTGTTGCTTCTATCCTAGTGGTACTCCCTGTTCATCACAAAGTACTACGTCTAGTGACACTCACTGTTCATCACAAAGTGTTGCTTCTATCCTAGTGGTACTCCCTATTCGTCACAAAGTACTACGTCTAGTGACACTCACTGTTCATCACAAAGTGTTGCTTCTATCCTATTGGTACTCACTGTTCATCACAAAGTATTCTGTCTTGGTACTCACTGTTCATCACAAAGTGGCTCGACCTATCCTAGTCTTCCCTAGAGGACCTGCTTGAGAGTATCCTCTTAGCAGCTTATCCAATCGACAGCGTATGTTCATCACAGAACTGTCGATTTGACCTTGAAGACATAAACGCGCCTTCATGACATAAACACGCTTAAAGATTGCATAAACGCGCCTAAAAGACACAAATGTGTCTATGCTCTGCATAGACGTGCCTGAAAGACACAAACGTGCCTACCTAGCACAAACGCGACTGCACAACGCAGACGCGATCACATCCTGCACAGATGCCTTTGCTGACACAGACGTGCCTGGCACAAACGCAGACGCGCTTAGCCAACCTAGACGCGCCTGGCACCTACACAGACGTGCCTCCATGTTTTTGACAATTTTTGACATATCCTAAAAGCGCATTTATTGCTCTACTTGACATGCATTAATGACAATATTTATTGCTACAAAGTACAAGGAGGTTTTGCGATACTTATCGGCTCTCCTGCGTCTGCTAGCCTCTGAAATCGGTGAACGCGATCGAATCTGTGAACGAATGCCATTGCTACTGCTCTATCTCGCTCTGCACTCTGATCTCTTGGATGTGTGGATGACAATGAGGATGTATTCCCTTCATGGTCTATCTTATAGACTACCCTAGCCCTAGCCTTGGCCCTCGTCTCTCGAGTCAGTCTTTGTTATCCCGTGACTCTATCACTCTATCCTATCTGGTCAGTCCATTCTAGCCTTTCTTTCTTATCGAGAGATTGTCTGCGATCTTTCTAAACATTTTCATCCAATCTCTCGAGGGGGCATACCATTCCCATCTTGGGGCATCTTTGTATCAATTCATATTATTTTCTTTGAAACAATGCAACAAGCTGCATTGTCTCAAAGAGGGGCAAAATGTAGACACCTAAAATTGTCATGTCTAATTAAATAAATATTTTTTATTTATTTAATTATTTTAGCCTAATTCCTCTATTAATTGAATAAATCTTTAGTTATTTAATTAATTCATTTATCCTCTTCTAGCCTTATTTCTCATTTAAATAAATTCATTTATTTATTTAAATTATCCTTTTCTTAAATTAAATAAATATTTTATTTATTTAATTGATCCCACTTCCTCTATTAATTAAATAAATCTTTATTTATTTAATTAATTCATTAGCCTTTTCTACCCATGACATATGTCATTCAGCTCTTAATTCATACACTACCTACCCCTTTCATTATTTTCTTATTTTCTCTACCTACCCTCTAATCATAGCCGACCTCCTTTTACACCTCTCAATCTTATCCCTCCATTTCATATGGTGTCTTCTATATAAGGAGATACTTCCTTCGTTGTCAACCCTAACTAATTGATCAATTGACTACTTGACTACATTGCACTTTCGAACATATGCGATCCTACTTGCAACCACATTTTTGTTCTTTGTTGAACTCTTGTGCACATAAAATCTGAGAGCAAATATATCAAGCAAGATCAATGGAGATAGGAAGAATGGAGATTCAAACCCTATTGGACATTTGATGGTATAATCTTTGTGATTTCATTTGATTTGCATTGTCTTAGGTAATCTTCATATGTTATGGTGGATCTTTGTTGTTGTTAGGCTAGGGTTTTTTGGTTGAATTCTTTTAGTCTTTCATCATTGTTGTATCCATTTTCACCATATACACAATGATTTAACATTGCATTTTTATTCTTTGGTTAGTCCCATCAAGAAACAAGCATTTTATATGTTGTGTTGAAAGGGAAGAAGAGATTTGTAGAGCATGAAGCACACACATTGTGGAGTGAGTTTGTAGCTGATTACTCTTGTCTTCAATAATGTCCATGTACTAGTGGTCTTTGCGAGATTTTTGTTCAAAGGAATAAAGATTATAAGGAAAATAATTATTTATATAATTGCAACATATTTGACATAAAATAAAATGATAAATGAGAACCTTAATTACTATCGGAAACTTAATTTGTTGGCTTTCTTAACTGTCCTAGTTGTTTGCTACTTGTTAAGAGTGTCATAGTGGTAAGCAGTGTCGCTAAACAAATCATGAAACTACATATAAACTAGGGTATCATCATGGGAAATGGATCATGAGACTATCCACATGCATGTGGCAACTTATTAATTATTTAAGAATTCGTTCTACCCCAAGTTGGCACTATCACTAAGATTTTCAATTTCTACTGGAGTTTTATGATTTTTTTTCTTTAACAGTGTTTATCATGAATATCTTTTTCCTAGGTACATGCAACACTCAAGATTGGAAATGAAGGAACATAACAATTCTCTTCCATGTTAAGAAGGTTTTAATTGGCCATAGTCTGGATATTAGTAGGTATTTGCATAGTTGGTTTAGATCACTAAGTCTTTCCACTTTTATTCAACACCAAGAATATTTATTGTAACCTATGTTTTTTTATCTCTCTTTAATTTTTAAAAAAAATTGTACAACCAATACAATTATATAGGTTCACTGTGTAAAAATAATTTCATTCCAGACGAAAATAAATGAAAAAATAAAATATTACATCCTATGCTTGGAAAAAATAATTTTTTTTAACTAAAATCTCAACTGTAGATATTGAGGAAAGCTTCAAAGAATGTAATAAAACCTAGCATTTTTTATTTTTGCAGCAGCTATGGGGAGATGACACTCTACTAATGGAATTCCAATAACTCACCTATTCTCTAGTTGCTATTCAAACGTGCCAAACATAGTATATGCCCCTTTGAATTCCAATAACTCACCTATTCTCTAGTTTCTATTCAAACATGCTAAACATAGTATATGCCCCTTTCTCACCCAATGATAACTTTAAGAAATTACCCTTAGAAAAAGGATATAAAATATTGGCAAATGTTTAAATTTAAAAAAATAAAATAAAACACATTTGCAGTCTTTCATTTTTTTAAAGAAAAATATTGATTTTAATGGGAAATTTTTTTACATCAAAATTTTTTGGTATAAAATATTGGAAAATAATATGAGTATGCATTCATTACTATTGCGAATATTTTTATTAAAAAAAACAAATTCTTATAGAAAAGTAGAAACCTGAAGGTGGAAATCATTAATGAGTTTAAGTAGTAGACTCTAGTTTATTTAGTTGCTACCATTAATTTAAAATAATTTGTTATCCCTCTTTGTATGTTATTAGATAAAGTGTACTAACAGTTTGTAATAATCATGGGCCCAAAATTCCTTTTAGACCATTGATCTCCATTGAGGTCAACAACTAGAAAGGAATTTCAACCCCCATGAGCATGACAACTTGTTGGTACAATTTACCTCATGGAACACAAGGATGGTTACTAGATTATATTTTAAATCAATAATGTCAACTAAAGATTGTTGATATATCTCTAAAGTAACTAATAATAAAATAAAATCTCTCGCAATATAAATAAGAATAAAATATAATTTTGTAAAAAAATGGCAATTTAGGTCACCTTCAAACTTGAACTATTAGCCAAATTTCTATTCCCAAATCTCAAAAAACAACCAATTGGTAAATATTAGCTAGTAAAAAAATCAGTGTTCTCACATTCCTTCTCACATTTTCCTTCAAAACACATGCATGATCACAAAACCAAGGTCATGAGGCTTTTTAATGGCGGCCTTGTTGAATGATTTTGGGAAATCTAGAGATTGGGATTCCATACTGATTTATGGTGTGACCTCCCCTATATAGTGTGCACCCTTCTCTTCATAAAAGGGCTTTCTTTGGCATAGAAAATGGAGTTTTCCCTTCTATATGTTAAAAGGTAAAACACTAACAACATCCTTCTTTCATTTATATAATTTTTTTGTTCTTTACTTTGATTCCTCTTCTCTGAAGTTATATTTCAATTATTTTGCTTTTGTTTTTATTATTATATACATTTTTTAGGGTATCTTAATTTGAATTTATTTTATTTCTTTTCTTTACCTATATTATTTTAAATGACAATATAGTTAGGTATAAATTAATTGATATTATTATTTATTTCTTTTGATTTAATCATTGGCTAATTCAAGTGAACACTATGAAGGAATAAGAGGGTTAGTTGACATACTGATGAGGTGAGGTAGCCTTTCACAAGGCAGGCATTACTAACTGTGACAAATAGACTCTCAATGGGGTAGAATAACTGAAGCAACAAAACCTTCCACTAATCAAACTAGGATATAGAGTTTGAAGTTCTTTCTTGGTCTACATTGCCACATTCATATTGATGCACCTTGAACAACTACAAAAAACATCAATTCTTGTCCACAATTGTTATTGCCTCCATAGTCCAATAAATATATAAATATAGCCATGCCAAAGATAAAAAAGACATCTAATTATTTTAAATGACCCTTTAGATTATTAAGTCTATCATATTAATAATTAGATATCTTAAAAATAGTTATGATCATAGTATTAAGTCTAGGTTTCTTTCATCCAAATTACATAGGGATGACGAGATTAACATAATAATAAAAAAAAGTGTCTAACGGGGATGTAGCATAATATTGCATAAAACGCATTTATTGCACATTGCAAGTACTCAGGAAACATAGAATGGCCTGTAAAGGAAGTCAGAAATCTGATGTGTTGTCTGTAGCGGCAGCAGCAAGAAGGCCACGCTGTATATCAATCCATATATCTTCGACATCTTCCAGGCCTACAGATAGCCTAAGCATCCCATCAGTTATTCCCATCGCTTCCCTCTCAGCAGTGGGGAGGGATGTGTGAGAAGTAGAAACTGGATGGGAAACAGTGGTTGTAGTTCCTCCTAGGCTTGGGACAAACTTTATCATTTTCAAGTTTGAGACAGCTCTACTGGCACCATCAACTCCACCTGCTACTTGAATGGACATTATAGCACAATCAGGTGTCCAGTTTAACTTTACAGGGATTGAGCTGCAGAGTATTCGTCTTGCCAATTCAGCAGTTGTTGACAATGCACGCTCCATTCTGACCTGAAATTTTAAGAATATTCAGGGTTTCCATATTCACAAGGTTTCTGTTACAACATATATTTCTGCAATAAGAAACAAACTAGCAATGTTGTGTACTTGCTACATACCTGCAGTGTTGTAATGCCCTTTGTGGCAAGCCATGAATCAAATGGAGGAGCAATCAGTCCCCAACGAACTGCTAAAATTGAGGCTAACTCTATATGATGAGAAGAACCTACTACCACACCTGCAACTAGATCACTATGGCCACCAAGAAATTTTGTCACTGAATGAATAACCATATCAGCACCCTGCATAAAAATCCAACCAAAGGCTTGTAAGAAAGATGTCTAAATCCATATAATTCTTGTATTGCATAAGAGATGGGTCGCATACAAAAGTAGTGAACAAGTTTGTGAATATTATAGATCTTGGAAATGGGAACCAACCAATTGTCTTGTATTGTCGTCATCTTCACTAAAAGGGACAAGTTTGATAGAGGATATTCGAGTTTCACAATTTCTATTCGAAAAAAGGAATAGTTTTGTTTCTAGTGCTGTCCCTTGACCAAGCACTAATAATTTTAAATGACCAAGCAATGATTTTTTAAATGCCTTAACAAAAAAGGTGTGAATGCTCTTGAATATTTTACCTGCTTTAGAGGTTTGATCCTTACAGGAGTAGGAAATGTGTTATCCACAATGAGGAATGCTCCATACATTTTGCATACGATAGAAATGGACTGTAAATCCGCAACTCTGACACAGGGATTGGTAATTGACTCCAGGAAGACAATTATGCTATTGTTTTTGTTCTCTGCATGGAGGGTCCTTCCATTAACTGTTTCACGTTGTATAACAGAGTTCTTGACAGCAAGCTTGTTCTCTGCATGGAGGGTCCTTCCATTGACTGTTTCACGTTGTATATCAGAGTTCTTGACAGCAAGCTTGTTCTCTGCATGGAGGGTCCTTCCATTGACTGTTTCACGTTTTATAACAGAGTTCTTAAGAGCAAGCTCAAGAGTTTGCACGTTGTGCACATCAATGAACTGTGTCTTTATCCCAAACCGTGGTGCATCAATCTCAAGGAATTCTCGGCTACCACCATAGCAGTCGGATTGTGCCAAAATAAGATCACCAGCTTTGCAGATAGATAAAATTGCTACCACTAAAGCTCCCATGCCAGAAGAGGTCGCCAAACCTACATCAAGTCAAGCCCCAGCAAGTTATTACTCGAAAGACTGATGAACCTGTGGCATTCTCAATTGGAAAGAATATTGACCTACTCATGATAAACATAAGCGAAAACCACACAAATTCTTGGCCTCCAGGCTGTGAGAAACAGATCCAGAAAATAAGTAGTTTGCAGAAATTCTGTGATCTGGAAAATGAAGTTAAGCAAAAATGTGGGCCTTGGCATTTTGGGATCAGTATCATATGGGTAATATAATCCTTTGAAGCAGACTGAACAAATCTTTATGGCTAAGATGAGAAGTAGATCAGTGGTAGTTTATAATCGTGAAACTGCACTTAAATGAAGATCGAAATGAAGAAACTAGACAGTAATATACCATGTTCTCTTTTTCAATGATCTCGCCTTCATCACAGGCATGAATATACAAAACCCAGAAGCCTTTTGGCAGAGTTCAAAAGTCTAAATAGGATATTAAACTAAACAATAAATAGTTTAACAATGGCTCAGGGCCAGAAATGTTTTCTGAGACATTTCAAGAGCTCAAGGTTAAAGATGATTTCTGAGCTATTGAGACTCAGGGATTAAATACTAACCTGTGCTAATTTCTATGCTTGAGTTTGAAGATCAGCCATAAAACAAAAGCAACCCCAGCAGGGAATAATAGTTTGCCCCAACCCAGAAAAAAGAATTTGGCTGAGAGACCAAAGTTTGCAGTTTGAACGTGCTGTACAGGCTACTTCCCAAAAGGAAAGTTAGTTTTCCAGATCTCTGTTAATCAAGACACTAATTTTAAAAGCCAGGGAAGAGAGCATACAATTGTTTTATACAGTTAAATTTTAAAAGCAAAAGAATCCCCTGCCTCAACTTAGTTCCTAGAATACAAAAGTTGAATCCAAAATCTTCGAACAAATTTTTAAATCGCAGAAAAAAAATCATGTACATTTGGAGTGACATTCATCAATGCTAACTCTTCTTCTGTTTATACTTAATAAACAATAAAATCTTAAGTGAACTTACAGAATAATTACTCGCATACATAGATAACCAAATTTGTTTACTTGGACCAGGTAGCACAGAATAAAAAATATAATTATCACCTGCATCACCTAAGCAGGAATATGAAAGATAAAATATGAAAAAAAATGTTTAGGGTATCAGTGTCTGCCAAAAAAAATAAAAAAACTGTTGAAAAGCATATTTACAGTAATACCAAGGATTTACAATCAGCAGCCTGTAATACACTGATCCTGTAAAATTAGGTTTCTCCTGCTACCAACGCTGCTACTACTCATGTATAACTTATGATCATTGAGTAGGAGTATAAATAGGACATTAAATTGTTTAACAAGGGCTCAAGACTAAATATGTTTTCAGAGACTTTTCAAGAGCTCAAGGTTAAAGATGGTTTCTGAGCTCTATTGAGAGTCAGGGATTATTTACTAATCTGTGCTAATTTCGATGCTTGAGTTTAAAGATCAGCCAGAAAACAAAAAAAAATCCAGCAGGGGATATGCGCCGGTTGCTAGAGGAAAAATAGTTATAAGAGAAAGAATTAATTCAAACTTGTGAGGAATAATAGTTTGCCATAATCCACAAAAGAATTTGCCACACCTGGTTGGCTGAAAGACCAAAGTTTGTAGTTTGAACGTGCTGTTCAAGCTACTTCCCTAAAGGAAAGTTAATTTTCCAGATCTCTGTTAATCAACACACTAATTTCGGTATCCTCCAATGAAAACTATTTATTTATTTTATTAATCAAAGCAACCAAATAATAAGTTACAACAAGTAGTTGAAAGAGAATCAGAAACAGAAGGATGATATTACAAATAATAGCAAACAAATGAGAATCACAAATCAGAAGATGACGTTACCTGTAATAGCAAACAACTGAAGGAATATCACATCACTTTTTTTAGATCACGTTCAATCAATACACTAATTTACCGTATGAAACACTTGTATAAGCTACGAAGGAATTATTTATTTACTTATTATATACTTGTTCAAATATTGATACATATTTGTCATACATATTAGTAAAATTTTATACTTCGATGTAAACACCGCCAATCCACCCACACCTGTGTACGCTAATACACCTCTACGGGAGTTAAATTAGATGGCAGTATGGCTCCATTTATTTATTTATTTTGGTCAGAAAATAAAAGTTAGATCTAAGAAGAATCGTATGCACAGTCAGTAAATTCTTATAAAAAAAATGATTGCATAAGTTTATAGTCTCTTATGTTTCATTCTTGAATCATAGTATGCTATAATTTGGTTTTAACTAAGTTAGCAGTGAATTACCTTGCTGGGCGCCCTCGAGGAGAGCCACGGCCTTTGCGAGCTCATCGGAGTTGGGAGAACCATCACGTCCGTGCTCTCAAATTCGTAAACTGAAGACTGCCACACAGCCTTCCCAGAGAAAGCAGATTTGCCGCACAGTGATCCTGCTTTTGCACATATTGATGCATCTTTCTTTGCCATTCTTGCTGCTCAATTCGATTTATCGTCTTCTCTCGAGGCTTTTGGCAAGTTAAGCGCTCCTTCAATCTCTCTGTATATATATATCATGATAAGCTGATCACAGTCATTGAAGAAGTCAATTTTGAAGAGTCAACTATTGAAACATTTTAATTATTTTAAACCTCAGCTACCCCATTACGTCAATGTCTGGGAAGATTCATTGGCTCTTAATAATAGGGATAAGGTACGACTTCTGACTTGTGTAACATGGTAGCCGGCCTCTGGGTGCAGAGGTAACAGGGTGAACATCTTGCATTAACAAATGATTTAATTTGATGATGAACGTTCTGCACCAAAATGACGACGATGGGAACGAAAATGCAGGGAAGACAAAGAATAGAACTGAAGAGAACTCGTTGGTATCTTATTTATCACTTGTATAATCAATACAGAGACTCAACGGCACTGGCTATCGAGGGGAAACATGAGATAGTAGTTTTAGGAGATTGTTTTATAAATACATAAGTACTACTACTAATGTTTAGAGTGTTAGTAGTGTCGATGCCTCTCTCCTTTGAAAATGAATACATACTTGTTCTCTTTTTCATATGGAGATTATTTCCATAAGTGGTTCTTCACATAAATTTCATTTCGCTTATGGTTTACTAACTTTTCTCTTATTACTGATTTTACAATCACATAATATTTATGATGTAGTAATCTTGGTTAATTAAACAAATTTATATACACTATCAAAGTATTTTACCAAAGTAGTTTGATCTTCTTAATCAACAAGACAGTTTGAGTCTTTTCGGTCACCTTTTGATTCCTTCCATAGTTGTGGTGCTTCTACGTGGCCTAATTTACTCCTAATTTACTCAAGGTTCCACTCTTGGATCTAGCCATCGTACTGGTTTATGCTCAACTTGCATCAAAGAATACCCATGAATAGAAAGGAGCTATCATTAGTTTGGGAGTCTATTGATTTTTCTACGCATGGAGATTTTTTTGAAAAAGTCTAATGATAAAGGCCCCTTTTTACTCAAATTGCTTTAGTTACTTAGTGTTATTTAATTTTTCTTTCTTTTAAAATTTTTCCTATCTCAATTTTGAAGCTATGTGTTTACAATACCTACTATAACTAGACTTTAATCATTTAAATTTAAGGAAAAAACAAAAACAAAAAAAAAACTCCAAAAGTAGGGAAGATCAACAATCAATTTGATTAAAAGAATCTTCCAAGAAAAGAGATTGATGTTTAGTTGGGTCAACATCTTTATTATTATTTAAATGTATCAATTAAATTTTACAATTTGAATTATTTGTACAATAGGAATAATAGATTCACGAGTGTCTTGTTCAAATCTTGTAGATGCTTAAATTTCATACTACATGACATCAATTAGCTTAAATAATTCATCTTACATTCTTTACAAAAATAAAATTGTCAATAAATTTTATGATTTAATTAATTAAAATAAATTAATTTTGTCATAAATTTTTAAAATTATTAAATAAGCTATCATTCATAGATAATTGAGTTAAAAAAGGATGATAAATTGAATCAATCAACTTGTTGATTAAAATAGTTACCAAGTCTTTCAAAGGGAAAAATCTATTAACAAATCAAAATTTGAATTAGATAATTCATTGATCAAAATAAATTAATACATTTCATCAAATGAATAAAATTATTGATTAGCTAAAAAATCACCATTTCTTCTCATCCACTCAATATTGAATGGGGTAACTCTGAATCTTAGATAAAATCTTACCATCCAGCTATTCCATATAAAATCTTTAAAACTCATGATTGAATCCTTCATTTTACTAAGAATCATGATCCCATTTTGAGTGAGTAGATAATATTTGAACAAAAAATATAAATAAATTAATAAAATCCAAAATCACATCATTTATTCTCTTAGAGGTTTACATGGATTTTTTATAAATTTTTTTTTTTAATTCTTATTTCTATTCTCATTCTTGCACTTATATTTAGAGAATTTGATGGGACCTATTGACAATTAATCCTAAGATTTCATCATCTTGATAGACAACCTAAACCGGATCTTTTAGAAGTGTACACAAAATGGGGAGAGTGAAATTTGTACATTAAAAAAGTACAATTATTTTTTTGATTAGGATAAAATAGGTTTTGATGTGACCCTGAAACCCATACAATGAGAAAGGTGCCAAAAAGAAATGAGCTAGACTACTCAGTATTGAACAAAAGGTTTTAAAAGGACCCGAAACCTTCTGGACTTACAGGCATCCACAACCCAAACCTAAAGACTGCACAAACCAAAATCTCTAGTATATCCACATGTAGCCAAACACGAGCCAAACCTTACACATAAGACATTACAGCATAGGTTGCCACAAACATATGGTCTAAATCAACAAACACTAGACCACAAAATACAAGGAAGAAGGGTTTTAACAGGAACCCTTAGCCAACAAGAAGGGTTTTCCCAAGCTCTCATAGCCTTTATAACATAAGCTCTTGGCCACAAAAGACCACACAACCAAACCCTAACCAAAAAATAATAATGGCCAGACTAGGCCCTTGAAAATTGCTAGCAACCAGTCAATCCCAGAAATAAACTAAAACCATATGTTTTTTCTAGGCTCCCTCAAAATTGAATGTGGGTTTTACAAGGCTCCCATAACCTTCTAAGGCCCAACAACCAACAACACTACGTGTATGCACAATCTGGCCAAGAGGGTTTTTATAGACTCCCAAAATCAACAAACCATTCTAGGACACAGTGATAAGACAGTGAACCCATAACCATCTATGAAGAACACTATGAGTGTTAAGACCAACTCCCTCAACTAGCAATATGAGTTGCAACAGCCAACATGGTCCTCCACACCTACTCTTTGCCTCAATAGGAGAATGGGTCAGCTCAAGAGGACAAGGAGGAACATAGGTCGACAAGAAAGTGGGTTTTAAAAGTCTCCCACAACCTGTTGAGGCTAAGAAAATAAAATATTATCCTGAAATCACAATCTAGCAAGGAGGGTTTTTACATTTGAGCAGTGAGCTCTAGGCAGTGTGTCTGAATGCATGTGCATTCCCCACTGTAATATTTACACATACTACTACAGAGTATCATCTTATTGTGGGTAGGTTCTCATCGTGGTTTTTCCCTTAACTGGGTTTTCCACTTCAAAATCTTGGTGTTGTGTGTTATGTTGTTAATTGTTTTATTACTGTAGTTTATCAAATTTGTCTTTTGTGATTAAGTTTGGTATTCCGGTGAATAATGATTCACCCCCCCTCTCAGTCTTCCTACTTGATTACTGCTAACAATTGGTATCAGAGATAGATCCTCCGATAGAAGCTTAACTGCTTGGGGAGATCCAAGATGGCAACTCAAGGTGTTATCTTTAAGAAGTATAGTCTGAGATTTGATGGAAGTAACTATGTTATATGGAAGAATCAGATGGAAGTGCATTTGAAATGTCTTGGTGAGGATTACTTGAAGATTACAAAGAATACCTATATTATTCCTCATAATGGACCATCTACTCCTGATGAGATCAAGGAAGCTGAACACAATATTAGAGTGAAGGAAGCATTGCTTAGTGCCCTGACCCATTCTAGGATGACAAATGTGATTCGACCTCAGACTACCCATGAGGTTTGGGAGAAGCTTGAGGTTTTGTATGAATGTGATAAACAAGTGAAATTTGCTAAGTTGCAGAGTTTAAAAGGAATGTATAAGACATTGAAGATGACAGATGATGAGAACATACACTCTTTCATGGCTAAGGTGAATGATATTGTCCTAGGTATTAGATGTGCAGGTGTGATGCAGAGGGTTTGGGATGTTATACTAGTTTCTTGGTTTTTACTAAAAAGAAAGGGTCTCCACTTGGTATTACCCAATGAACCAATGTATTTAACCTTCTCAAGGTATCTAGAGCTTGCCTTAGATCCTTCCCAAGGATCTCTTTAGTCAGGACAACTCACAACTGACAAGGAGTCTCCTACCCATAAGGTTCCAACCCTTCAACCAAGGACATCTCACAACCCCAAACCCCAAGCAACATGATCTTTACACAAAAGGTGGAATCTAACCTATGTGAGTGTTTACACATGTGTTATATGACATTTTCATTGATCTTGGCCCCTTATATTGGTGTTTACTAGCCCTTTGTATATTTTTCTCTTTTGGAGCAAGGAAATAGGGCTACAAGCAATTAGCCCTCCACTTGGAATTTTCTTGATTTGTCTCACCACCTACCTAAAGAACCCCCTAAATAAATTTGATATTCGAATACCCTTTTGGTCATTCTACAAGATTCCCAACTTTTGCATCAGGGTTTTGAGTACGGATGGTCAAACCCTACTGACCCTATTTAGCCTCTTCTAGCCGGTATTGGGGTTTAAGCTCTCAAAAGATTCACCAATCACAAAGGAATGAAAGGATAACACATTCCAAGGGTCGAGAATTTTTCAAGGGTCCTTCTCAAGCAAAGTTTGACCATCCTTCAATCTGTTTTTCAAGGTTTCCACCCTCATTTCCTACTGCATAGGCTTGCCACATGAGCGATGTCAAGCTTATGGCATCATCTTAGGAAAGACAAATGAAATTTCCTATCTTTAAAACCACCAGGAACATATATTATACATGTCAAATCAAAATCCTCCCAGGTTTCAGATCGATCCCATTTAGAGATGTTGATTTGTGTCTCTGTTTGCATCCAAACCCTAGTTTTGAGGGTTTTGTCAGGCTAGTGGGATAGAAATTCACTTTATTCCAAACCCGAAGGCTTCAAGACCTTAGATCAACTCAAAATGGATGGTGAACCTTTGTTACAACTTTCCAAATGTTTAATTGATTCCCACCATTCACGGGGAATTATGCAGGAACATAAAACTCAAGAAAAATGTAGGAAAACACAATAACCATTTGCTTTGAAGACAAGAAGTTCATTCAATATCATCTCTCTAACCAGTAGGCATCATTCCTATAGGCTTATATCATGCCAAGGAACTCCTCCAACTACCTCCAATGCATACAATCAACCAACTAACCATTGGGATAACCACATTTCAAAATCTTGCAAGAAAAGTTGCTTAAGACAATAATGCAACTTTGCAACTTTTGTCAACTTTCTACAATTCCGTCTTTCCTTCACACCAAAGGTCAAGATTGAACCTACCATATATTGTAGACCCCTAAACACCAAAAATACATATAAAATTCCCATACAAGGCCTTTGACCAAGTTGACACACCTTGGGGCCTTAAGGCTTATTACACTGCCTAGGCCTAAACAATAGGCCTTCAAACACACACATTGCACATTCTATTCCTAACGTAACCATGAAATAAAATGATGTAGAAACATGTCATAATGAAGCAGACACATTTCCTAGTGCCCCTGCACCAAGGTGGAACCATTGAGGGAGATGAAATTGTTGCTAGGGTGCTAAGATCTTTGCCTCCTGCTTATAAACATAAAGTTGCTGCTATTGATGAGATCCAGAGTGTGACTACACTATCAAGAGATATGTTGGTTGGAAAGATTGCTGCATTTGAGCTGAGTGAGTGTGGAGAATCACATGGAAACCTTGAGGCTGCATTTAGTGAACCAATATCTGTATCCGGTAAGCATAAATATGATCTTGATAAGTGCATAATATCTAGATATGAGAGAGAGAGAGAGAGAAGAGACAGAAGAGAAAGAAAGAGAGATGGATGAACTTGAAGCCTTGATTGCCTAGAGATTACCTAAAGCTGCCGGTAAGTATGATGGAAAGTTGTCTTTGAAATGTTTCACTTGTAATAAGATAGGACATTTTTCTTCTAGATGTCTAGAGAGAATGGCTAATTATGACATACATGATAAGTTTGATAAGCGTGACATGAATGATAGATATGACAAGAATAAGAAGTATGATAAGCCCTACAAACCTAACCGGAAGTATGGAAATCAGAAGAACTGTTATTATGTTGCTGATGAAGATATTACATATGAAGAATCATAAGGAGATGAAGTTGTATTCCTTTCCATTAAGGAAGATGGATTTGCACCTGTTGATTCCACTAGTTGTATTGTAATGCTCACCAAAATACCCTAGAGAAATAATCTAAAATCTACTACAAATGCAAATAATTTTTTTTAAAAACCATCTATAATATACAACCATATAACATCATTCATAAGTAATAACATATAAACAATAAGCATGAAAGCATAGATCATCATTACGCAAAGCAAAATAACTCAAATTAACATATCTTCGATTATATTTTCATGAACACTTCCATTCCCTAGTGTATCTTAATGTCACTATTCGAAATCATAACACATGACACCTTTTTATCTAGAACATCCTCCCCTCTCATCATTCAACTATTTATTTACATTCCATGCAAGTAGGATAATATTAATTCATATGCATAACTCATCACATCACATTTCCTTTAGCACAACCAATACATTACTCATCAAGAATATTCTCCATATTCATATGTGTATTTATTTTGCTTAATCGAAATCTTTTATTATATGCTCCTTTTTTCTTATATAAACTTGAAGGATGGGTCTTTTGGCAAGGTAAAATTTAAGGTTTTAGGGGTAAATTTGCAAGAACTATAAAATAAGGTAGGGAAGGTGATGCTAGTTTATTAGTTATATTATATTAATTAATAAACTACATAAACTATTGTGAATTATGTTGATAATTATGGTGTAGTTAGAAAGCAACATTCTCATGTATAAATATTTTCTCTATTCATCAAATATTTACCTTTATCCCAAATTTAAGGGCTCTAGAGAAAAAAGTTTTAAACCTACATATTGCCTCCAATTGCGATGGAGATTGAATTGCGAGCTGGGAAGAATATTTCTACACACAAAGAGAGATAATGTACAACATGTGGGGATAGTAGAAATACACCAACAAGGAAATGATGAAAAGTGAAAAGTAATTCAATAAATTAAATAATGTTTCTTAATCAACAATATTTAGACACATGGGATAAAGATATACAAGAACATGCCTATAGCCCAAACATGTTAGAATAAATAGGTTTTTCCTATTTACGGTGCTTAAGTCCAACTTAGGCACATAGTATTAGTACACATTTCTAGGTGAGTAGGTAGAGTTTTATTATTATTTTATTACTTATGCATTTTTTAAATTGTGTTGGATGGTTGTACCTACCCTCACCTCATTGGTGCTCTTGTTCTCTCTCAGGCCTATATAAACAGAGCTTATGTACATAGTTATTCATCTCATCTCAGTAATACATTATTATCTCCTAGTAAATATTTATAATATTTCTCTTTGTGGAAGAACCTTGTGTTCATGATATTGGTTGCTCTGGAGCATTGCTCCAATATGGTATCATAGATTGTTGTTCAAAATTTCTTCCTAGTTGAGATATTTCATCAGCATAATTGAAATCCTAGCTCTTGAAAGCTCTATAAATATTTATGCAGATAAATTTCTCTACTATTATTAGTTGTAGCTTCATTTCTTATCTAGATTTGTCTTGACAAATCTATGTTTTTATTTTTTGTGGCTTCATTTCTCATCTTCATGGGGTTTTTTATTTTATTTCTTGTAGTGTTGTAAATTGTACACACTTGCTAGGGTGGTACAATTTCACACTTAGGTTAGCACCCGCCTTAGTGTGTCTTGTATCTTGCATTTTTAATTTCCCTTTAAGAATTTAATTAATTAATTTAATTAAATCTAAAATCCTATTTCATCATTTCATACATCATAAAATTGGGCCCTTTACCATAAGTGTGCCCCTTTTTATTTTATTCCTCCAGTAAATCATTAAATCATAAACCCTAATTATGTCCTATTTCAACCTTTAAGGCCTGATTTCACATATCAAAACATCTTGAAATCAACTGTAACTTTAGGATTCACTCTAATATCATCATATCTAACGGCCTTGAAAATTTGGTGAAAAGTTGGCTGGACCATGGCAGGAGTGCATGTGGTCCTTGACTTTTTTCTCGAAATTTTGGGAGCACAATTTTATGATACTATAATGCTTAACCCCAAAACATTGGCAAGAAATTCAATTCCTAGGTCAGCCTAAAGACAAAATTAAGTCAAAATTAAGATCTAGAGTTTCATACATAAGGGCTCTCTTTCTTCATTTGAAGGCAACTAATAAAGATCTATCTAATCGAATATAGGAAAAAGCTATTGGAGTGAGCACAAGGAGACTTCTATGTAGTGGAAGAGAAGCCTATGTGGAGTCTTCAATAGCAACATTCATCAAGAATTTTTCAAGCATTCATCATCAATTAGGAGCCTTGAAGACATTGAAGAATAATAGGAGATCTAGTGGCAATATCTCTCCCTTGGGGATTGGTAAGAATTTCATGTTATTTTCATATCTTTGTATGAGCTTCTTTACATCAATTTGTATATTTACATTCATGCTTTATATCATTTAGCATATTTGGTTTGAAGCATTTTTATTTACATTCACATTTACATTTAGGGTTTACTCTCATGCATAGGGTAGTTCTAGTTTCTTTCATTTTAGGATCTTGCATTAACATAAGGTTCTAGCACACACATTTTTCAGTATATTATTGGCTATTTGTGCAGGTGGAAATCACAAACACAGGGGTTTGAATAAGGAAAAACCCTATATAGCCACCCAAACCTTCCCTTTTTAGTTGCAGGTGCAGGAACATGTACCCGGAGGCAATTTTGGATCAAGAAAAAGCATCAACACCACCCAGAAGTCTCAAAAGTGAAGAAAAATATCAAGGAAAGAGGAGTGGCACCCTTTTCCTACCCATGAAAGTGGCATGGCACCATGGTCCCTCTACTTTCAAGTGAATTTTGTCAGGTTGTAGTATTAAGACCTTTAGATTTTAGACTTTCAGTTGCAGCTCTCTGTCAAATTCTTAGGGACAGTGGCATGGCACCCTAGTCTTGGTCAATTTGGCTTAGTTTGTAGCATCAAGTACACATCCATAATCCTCCCCCTTTCATGCTTTCAGTATCTTAGTTTCAGATATGCAAGTTTGTGGAATTTCGAGTTCATTTATGCTTCATTCTTCATCTCCTAATCTTGTCAATCAATCAAACCCTAGTTTTTCTCATCATTTGCAACAAGAGGAATAGAAACCCTAAGAAATAATCCTTGGATCTCTCTTTCTCACAAGAAGTAGCCAAAGTGAGCTATCTACCTAGGCTATTTCATATTCACAATGTGTTGGCTAAAGTGGGATTAGGTCCTAGTCACCCGGTCTCACTTTTCTAGCCTCCACATTTCGATGAACTTGACGTGAATCCAACCTTATTTAATTCTGATCTATATTCTCAGATCTGAGTTTTTTTTCTATTTCAAATTAAAATTTACATTTACAAGTTTCAATTCCTTGCAAATTTCAAAATTTAGAGGTTAATTTTGTTAAAACCCTATTTTTTCAATTCAAAATTGAACTTGTAGATAGGTTAATTTGGATCATTAATTTTAGATCTTATTTGGGAACACATTTCACTCATAAATTTAATTTTTCTAAATCAGCATTCAGAGTACTTGCATTGGTTAAAATTTAACATTTCCTTCTATTTTGCATATGTTATCATTTGAAAGAGGAATTTTTTTTTCATGATGCATTCATTTCATAGATGTGATAATGGGTTAGCTTCCGTTGTTTCAATTTTTCCCTCTCTTAAAGAACATCCTTCTATTTATTACAACATTTTAGTGCCTAAAAGAGTTGCTACCAATCCCTTAAAAAGTCTCTGATTCTCTAAGGATGAAGAGTTGAAGAGTGATCTTGACAATTCTCCTAAAATGTGCCCTTCTCATCTATCTATCTTAGAAGAAGATTATGATATCATAAACACCTTTCTTAATGCTACTTTACCTTCCCTACATGATGCCTCTCTAAGTGAAAATTTATTGATGGACATCGACTGATCTTCTCCTAAATTTGGTCTTACCAATGGGGGCACGTTAGTACAACAAGAGGTTATGAGAACTTCTTCCGAAGATCTCCTTCCTAAGCATGAATATTTGGAGAAAGATGTTCATCTCCCTCCTAAAGAGTACTCCCCTCATGAGGTTCATTTTGTGCAAGAAGATGGTTTTGTCCGTACTTTTCCTAGTGATGGCATTTCCTCTTTTGACTTCCACAAAATTCCCACTAGAGATGATGCATTAATGAAAATTGCTTCTCCTTGCCCCAAAGCTTGTCTTACTTGTAAAGATTCCTTGGAAAAAGAAGATGAAATCATAATCAATTTCCTTAATGCTCTCTCCCATAAAGATCCTATTGAACACATTTTGAGGCATGGGGATGATTTAAACACATGTAGTGATGCTCTCCCTCTTAAGGATGATGCATTAATGAACAATGTTATCCCTTCTCCTAAAATTGTCAATAACAATAAGGACATCTTTGTGCGAGATATTTCTAATACTTTTTGTAATAACGTCACTATTTGGGATGAACCATTAGAAGGTGTTGATTATTCTCTCCCCCATGAGAGAACCTTACCCAAAGGGGAAAAAATCATGATTTATAACTCTCTTGATAGCATCTCAGCTTCCATGAATCTCAATCATTTTTCTCTAAAGGTAAAGCATCTCCCTCTCCTCAACCTGGTTATACTCATAAGGATACACTAGTTCAAGATAAGATGGTTAACATCTTTTTCAAAGATCTCCCTCTCAAAGGTGAGACTTTAAAGAGTAATGTTGATCCTTCTCCTAGATATTTTATTCCCCATGTATATCATTTGGTGATAGAGGATGATATTAACTTTCCTAAAACATCAATGCCTACCCCTAGTCTCCCTCCTAAAATTGGTCTTATCCATGATAATATTCTAGTGCAAGAAGCGACTATCAACAATTCTTCCAACAATCTTGTTCATTATTAATCTAAAGACACATTTGATATTCCTAAACCATCTTCAATCAATTTTATACATGTGAATGAAACACCTAATAACCCCTCTTCATAGTTCATGGTGCTTGTCCTTTTCAAAATTATCAACGTAAGCCTCTTAGTGGTTCAAGGTGGTTATGCCGATGATTCCTTTTGTATTCCTAAGAAATCTATTCTTACTATGCAAGGAAGTTATCCTACTAAAATCCCATATGAGTATGCTAAGAAAATTATTGGAGAGAGTTATGATATGGTTTCTCATACCTACAACACAAGAAACAATAGGAAACCTAGTCCTCCTCTAGTTATCCTAGCTTCACTTCCTCTCTCTCAACCTACTCTTCCACAAGCACCTTGTATATCACAAACTCTTAATAAGGAGTATGATCTCATTGAACAACTTAGAGCTACTCCTACTAATATTTCTATTTGGGATGTTACAAATGCTTTGAAAAACTTAGATGTCCCACCTACAGTGACACCTAATAACATGGCTTCTTTGATTGGTCCTACAAGTAAACCCAAAGCTTAAATTGTATTCACACAAGATGAGTTACCTTCTCATGAAATCCAACATCAATATGATCCTCTTATGGTTGTGGTTATTATCAACGATAGTGCTATAAGACAAACCCTTGTGGACAATGGGTTTGGCCTTAATGTTTGTGGTGTAGACTTATTGACAAGATTAAAGTGGATCATTCTCTCATTGAACTTGCTTCTCTTACTATTCGAGGCTTTGATAATTTTGCTAAATAATGTCTTAGAGGTGTCATAACCTTGCCTATTAGGGTAGGTCCTATTGTGTTACCTAAACATATTCATGTTATGCCTGGTAATTTGACATATAACCTTCTATTAGGGAGACCTTGGATTCATAGCATCTAAGTTGTACCCTCAACTTTGCATAGGAAAGTCAAATTCATTTATAATAATATGACATACACCTTATTAGTTGATACCAAACCTCAAGAACCATTAAAATCTGGATCTTCTTGTTCAACTACTTCCCATTCTTCTCCTAATCTATATACTTCTTCAAACACATCTACTTCCTTCGCTGATTTTGTTCCTTCTAGTACTCCCGATTCTTCTACTCAATCAGAATCCCATCCCAAAGATATCTTTTCTCCCAAGGGAGTGCTCTTAGATGATGATTGGGGATCTCTAGACTTCACCCCTACTTTTTTAGGAGAGTATAGAGTATCTTGGAAAGGATCTAAGATTGATAAGGAGATATCTAAGGAGGAACCTAAAGAGAAACCCACTTTGTCTAAACAACTAAGTAACCAAATTGTGGCTTCTTCTAATTCAAATAATTCTTCAAACTCTTCCTCTAATTCATATAGCACTGAGACCTATGGGGCATC
This sequence comes from Cryptomeria japonica, assembly GCF_030272615.1. Classification (NCBI taxonomy): domain Eukaryota; kingdom Viridiplantae; phylum Streptophyta; class Pinopsida; order Cupressales; family Cupressaceae; genus Cryptomeria; species Cryptomeria japonica. The sequence continues at coordinate 546,954,368 of NC_081415.1, forward strand.
ACCATCTCTTTCCAATTTTGCATCTCTTTATGGTCCTAGTTTTCACATTTTAGCTAAGAGTGTCTATGATGGTAATGGTTGTGGCGAAAATGAACAAGGAGTTAAAGTTCCTTTAGAATATAACACACATGAAGCTTCATTTGGACTTGGATATAATCCTTCTAAGCCCACCAAAGAATTTAAAAGACCATCTCTCAATGTGAATGCTATATTTAGTAATGATGATCACTTCACCTTGATTAAATCATCTTCTACTTCTTTCAACACTCATCCCCCTCATAAGGAAATATTGGTGATTAACAAATCTCTTTATGAATCTCCTCAAGAGATTTCTAATCCCCCTTGTGAGACTTTATTTTCTACTCATTCTAAAATCCCTTTTTTAAGGAATAAGGCTCTAATGAATTACACTTATCGCTCTCCTAAGATTTCTTGTGTGCAAGAAAAGTATGACTTAGTGGCCTATTCTTCTCCTATAAACTTCTCTCTTTCTAAAGACTTTTTAACATTCATCATCTTATACATGTTTTTAATCTCACTTATAGTAGATCATTTAACATGTCATATTCAAATACCTCATTCAATCTATCATGTCTTTAAATAACATTGATGGCTATTATGTTGCTCATCATTGTGTGACATTGGTAGCTCATTTACTGGGGGCTCATTTTCATTCATGATGGTATAATTTCACATGCAATCATACTTTTGGAAGGAACATAATATGCTATTTCTATCCCATCTCTTCTCCCTATATATATGGGGGACAAGACTGATTTCAAACATCTCTCCTCCTTGAGATTAAAATTTCCCCTTTGTGAAGTAGTGACTTCTATAAGGATTTCTTATTGATTGTAGAGGTGTATTAATATTTGAATTCCTTCTGTCATATTGGAACAAGAATCCCTAATGGGAATCTTAAGTACATATCGTTAATTGGGACCACCTCCTTGGTGTTGGAATTCTTTGATCATTCACCAATTTATTTTCTTCATTGAGTAGTATCTTTTATAATAAACCCTTCTATAATGTGCACGTGCATATCCCTAATGAGTATCTCTTGCCTTCTTTTAGAAGAGTGTTGTTATAAATAATCTCTCTTTGATGTCATCTGAATCCTCTGCTCTTTTCAAAACTCTTGCATTCATTCATTCTATAAGATGTTATATTTGTCAAAGACAACTCATCTTGAAGCTAAATGTCTTTTGAACAAAGATCTCTTCTCCTTGAAGGATCTCCTTTACACTTATATAACAAGATATCTCTTTTGAACTATCTTATCCTTGCTTGAAGAGTATTCCCTCTCTTGCTTGGATTTATGACATTGTTGCATGATGGATACCTTCTTGGTGTTAAAGGTAGTTATCCTTGTTCTACTTGCACACACATACACAAGGTTGAGTGGAGCTAATGGTTTTCTCACTCTCCTCCCTTACATGGATCACCTAGATAGACACTAGGGGCTAGTTTTCCATGTCCTTCTCTCCATGGATCACCTAGTTTTAGGGGAGAGATGTCCATGGTTCCTTTTCTTCTTCATTCTCTTTACATTTGTTTTCATTTAAATCTTTCATCTTGTGTTAGAGAGCTCTCAAATCCTCACACTCTTTTTTGTGTTGGAATTGAGGCTTGGTTCTCTTTCTTACCAACTGATTCTCCATTACTTTTTGATCTTGTATCAAATCTTCTTGTGAGCAGTTTTTTTTCATCAATCTTCTTTCACAATTCGATGTGGTAAACATGATACCCTATTTCAAGTCACTAAAATTACCAAGCCATAACAGGGGGGCATATACCTACCCTCGAATTTTCATCTCCTTCCTTAGTAAGCATTTAGGTGATTTTGTGATTTTATCTAACATGTGTTTTTGTAGGGTGCAAATCCTAACTGTGTATTGTAGATATTGCTAGGGGATTCATCCGACAACTTGTGGATATATCCATTTTTCATGAATGTTTACTTTTCTTTCCTTTATCTTGCATATGCACGTAGTGTCATATGACCACTAAAAAGGGGGATAAATGTACTATCGTAAATTGTACACCCTTGCTAGGGTGGTACAATTTCACACTTAGGTTAGCACCCGCCTTAGTGTGTCTTGCATCTTGCATTTCTAATTTTCCTTTAAGAATTTAATTAAATTTAAAGTCCTATTTCATCACTTCATACATCATAAAATGGGGCCCTTTACCCTAAGTGTGCCCCTTTTTATTTTATTCCTCCAATAAATCATTTTATCATATTCCCTAATTATGTCCTATTTCAACCTTTAAGGTCTGATTTCGCATATCAAAACATCTCAAAATCAGATATAACTTTGGAATTTTCTTTGATATTATCATAGCTAATGGCCCTAAAAATTTGGTGAAAAGTTGGTTGGACCGTGGCAGGATTGGACATGGTCCTCGACTTTTTTACCGAAATTTTGGGAGCACAATTCTATGATATTATAATGCTTAACCCCAAAAGATTGGCAGTAAATTCAATTCCTAGGTCGGCCTAAAGATGGAATTAATTTGAAATTAAGATCTAGGGTTTCATACATAAGAGCTCTCTTTCTTCATTTGAAGGCAAATAAGAATGATATATCTAATCGAATATAGGAAAAATCTATTGGAGCGAGCACAAGGAGCCTTCTAAGTACTGAAAGAGAAGCCTATGTGGAGTCTTAAACAATATTCAACAACATTCATCAAGCATTTTTCAAGAATTCATCATCAATTAGGAGACTTGAATACATTGAAGAATAATAGGAGATCTAGTGGCAATATCTCTGCCTTGGGGTTTGGTATGATTTCATGTTATTTTCATGTCTTTGTATGAGCTTCTTTACATCAATTTGCATATTGAAATTCATGCTTTAGATCATTTAGCATATTTGGTTTGAAGCATTATTATTTACATTCACATTTACATTTAGGGTTTACTCTCATGCATAGGGTAGCTCTAGTTTCTTTCATTTTAGGATCTTGCATACACACAAGGTTGAATCACACATATTTTCAGTACATTATCAGTTATTTGTGGAGGTGGAAATCACAAACATAGGGTTTTAACTAAGGTAAAACCCTATATAGCCACCCAAACCTTCCCTTTTCAGTTGCAGGTGCAAGAGGGTAAAAGCACAAAACTGTGTCATGTTTCACACTAACTTATCAGCACAAGTGAATTTAAGTAATTCTAACTAGAAATTAATTTTAGTCAAACATATAATCTATATAGATTCATTATAGCTAAGTTATATATGGGCCACAACTTTTCCAATTGGAAGTTTCTATTAAATGTATATTTTATACTACTTTTGGTCTAATTAGAAAAAAAAATAAAACTCAATGTTTCAACAACTCCTACTCTTATAAATAATTTTTTTTTTGAAATGTAAAAATACCCTTTTATAGATCTATAAGTGAATTTTCCAAAATATATATCTTTTACTATTTTAGTCAGTTTTTATATTTTATATTTAATTTTTATTGAAAGTAGGTCATCAACACTAAAATACAAGGTTGATTATCTTGTCAAGGAAAAATACTAAAATTTATTAAAAAAATTTGGAAAAAATATGATGTAGTAGAGAAAAGAATCTTTGTTAAGATGATATAATTATTTTCTAATTTGGATAAATAATTAAGAAAAAAGGTGGTGGGAATTGGAAAGAGTTATATTTCAGCACACACAACTTTTCAAATTTATTGAAAAATATATATTTATAAAAAATAGTAAAAAATATATCCATGCACTAAAGTTTCAAGTTATAAATATAAAAAGAAAAGTTCAAGAAAAAAATGTAAAATTTACTAAATAAGTGTGGTGGCGTGTGTAACTTCAATTTCAACATTTTTTCAGCAACTAAATTATAGTGTTTACTTTATAAAAACTATATCCAAATAATTTTTTAATTTTTTTATTAAAACTACAAACATAAAATAGACATAAGAATATAAATTTTATTAGTTTACATCATTTCAAAATTCAAAACATATATTTTACTTTCTATTGATTTAATTTAAAAATTTGAATCACCATTGACCATTTCCTTTATAAAAGTGTGACACAACTTTGTACTTTTACCTAGGAACAGGTACCGAGAAGTAGTTTTGGATCAGGAAAAAGTATCAAGACCACCCAAAAGTCTCAAAAGTGCAGAAAAATAGTCAAGGAAAGGGGCGTGGTGCCCTGGTCCTACCAAGGACAGTGGCATTGCACCATGGTCGCTCCACTTTTAGGTGAATTTTGATAGGTTGTAGCATCAAGAGCTTCATATTTTAGCCTTTCAGTTGTAACTCTCTGTCAGATTCTTAGGGATAGTGACATGGCACCTTGGTCCTAGTCAGTTTGGCTTAGTTTGCAGCATCAAATCCACATTCATAATCCTCCCCCTTTCATTCTTTAAGTATCTTAGTTTCAGATCTGCAAGTTTGTGCAATTTCAAGTTCATTTATGCTTCATTCTTCATCTCCTAGTCTAGTCAATCAATCAAACCCTAGTTTTTCTCATCACTTGCACCAAGAGGAATAGAAACCCTAAGAGTTAATACTTGGCTCTCTATTTCTCACAAGAAGTAGCCAAAGTGAGCTATCTCCATAGGCTCTTTCGTATTCCCAATGTATTGGATAAAGTGGGATTAGGTCCTAGTCACCCAGTCTCACTTTTCCCGCCCCCACATTTCTCTATTTATGTTATGCTTAAAGTGATTCAGGGTTTGTCTAATGTCATGGCTACATGCACAACATTAAGAAGTTATCTTGGTATCAATACTCTTCATTTAGAGCCATTTGTTTATTTTGTCTGAAACATAATTCTGAGCAGAAGTTTTTCATTATTTGGGTTCTTTCTCCTTTGGCATAGGGTATAGTCATTGTATTGACATACCACATTGAACAAAAAGCTAGGAGTATTGTGTTTTGGTTGGCCAATACCTGCTGTATTGGTGGATAAATGAGAAATCCTCGAATTTATTTGATATTTAGTAAAGTATAGATTGATATATTATTATTACACTAAAAAAAATTATCTTTGGCTACACGTTGGCTTTTGACTTGCATTTTGATTAGCACACGATTTGCCTATTTGCATGGTGTAAGCATCATTTTTTTTGGGAGTTCTATGTCCAATGCTTCAATTATTGAATATCTTGGACAAGTGAGAGTGGGTGTGAATTAGTTGTACCAATTATAATATTTTACTCAATCCACAAAGATAGATCTGGTAAACAAAATTTTAATTAATTAAATAGATATAAGCATGAAAGAGAACACACATATACACAAGAAGACCAGATATATGTGGAAAACCCAAGGATGGAAGAACCAAAGAGAATGCTAATTCTCAATCATAAAACACCTATTAGGGTAACACCAGTTAAGGTGATTTTTACAAAGGGTGAATCATTTCCATAATGCTCACTGCTCAACTACAACTGTCGGTTTAAGAAGGGTTCACTGCTCGGAAGAAGAAGAAAGAAAAATCCACCACTCAAGTACAACTAATTTTCTTTTGCAATGCTGGAAGAAACCTTTGGCTCACTGCCTTTGGTATCAATCAACAACAACACACAATCTCACTATTCTACCACAATTTCACATCCTTCCACATATTTGTAGAAAACATATCTTCTTTGTCAATCCCCTTGAATTCATTTCCTTTTTCATATCTTTTACATTTTAAACATCCTCTATATATAGTGATCTCTTTAAATAAGAATCTCTACGAGCCGACCAAAAAAACAATTCACTGAAACACAATTTGAAATAAGTCTACACTAAACATTCCTATGGTGAAGAGGAATGAAAAGTGAACCACACCACATCACATTAGTGATGAAAGAAAAACATTGTCCATACACAACAAATACCAAAGAAAAAATAGAATCATTCAAAGTCAACTAGACCCGGAATGAACATAGCAGCAACCATGACTCTGAAGCTCATAATCACATTTCAAATTATAGTATCAAAGATCAACACATGAATAACCTAAACCCAAAATCTCATCATTGGAATCAGAAATGTGAAGAAATGAAGAGATCTAATAAGTTCTCTAGAAAAAAATATTATTAATGCCTAGACTTTCATGGCACAACTTTCGAACCACCAAAAAATAAGAATAACATCTCAAAGAAATATCTAACGACATACCAACATATCCTTAACATATCTTCAATAAATAAAAAATGCAAATCAAAATCTACTCATAGAATTAGCAGGTTGACATCAATGAAAACCATACAACACTAAATATTGGTTTCTTGGTCAGCAATATTACTAGTGCACAAGTTTTTTTTACCCATGGTTGGTGATCAACATTCTGTATCTTCATCAGCCAACACTTTCTCTTGGATCGACATTGTCTTTTTGGTAGCGATTGGTTCATGCTCCTTATAAGAGGCCTCACATTTCTTCTAGGTTCATTGCATCTTCTTGTCCTACATTTTTATTGTGCCCTACCGCATCTCATCCATCCAACTAATTTTTTTTTTTTTATGCCAACAATTTGGTTGTAAGGTTGGCTGATTATTTTGTTGTCTTGTAGATTTTGTACCAAATATCTTTATTTGGCTTTTTTCTTTTCGTGTACTGGAGACAAGGAAGGCTTGTATTAATCTTTTTTGGGGGAGGCACTAAATTTATTTTATCCCACATTGTTCACATTGCAACATTTTTTTCTTTATAAATTTAGTGGCTTCACATACTAACTTGTGAGTAAATGCTCATTTTTTGTGTTGGTTTCCTCATGCATGTGTGGGTTCATTATCTTGAAGACTATTTGGGCACTTCATGCTTATGAGTGGTTGACTACTTGGTGGATTGTAACTTAGTGTGGGAACTAACCAAGTGTTTCATTCCATCACCAAAGGGGCCCTAAATTTTTTGACATTGGTACCATCTAAATTTTCTTTTGCCATTATAGTTGTTTGTTTTGGAAAAACTATATTCTAATTGGAAAATTGCAAAAGTATTTTTTATCCTTCTAGGGGGTGTGAGTTTTTACATATCGGTCTTTTATCTATCATGTCAGACCCTAGCATTGAGCTACTCACACCATGGAATTTTCATACATGGAAGCTTAATAGGTATGAATTATTTCAATCTCAGGGTCTTTGACAACTATTGGATGATGACCGACCAGAGTTCACTAGGGAAATTGATAAGTTTGTTGATACAAATAAATTACCTAAGGAAAAAGGACTCATAGGTCTTCATGTGTGAGGGAATTTTTTATTTCATATTATTTAGTGTAAAATACCTAGAGAGGTGAGGGATAAGTGTGAGCCATTGTATGGTAAGGTCAATCCATTTAAGATCTTGCATCTTGAAGTTGACCTCACTTCTCTCATTTGAGATGCATTTCCCACCTTTCAAGACTTCTTTGTGCTATGTAAGATGGGGTCATCCATGTGGTACAATGGTCATTGTAACTCCATAGTATTGTGGAGGTCTTGGGTTTGATTAATCGAACCATAATTTTGCAAATCCCTAGGTATTCAATGGTGTGTGCAGGTGGAGTTGTTGACTAATCATTTAGGAGTAGGATCCTGAGTTGTCAGAGACAAAAAAGGGTTATTCAAGGTAACAAACATGGGAACGTGCTAGGTGAGAATTAAAGGAGGACTAAAGAAGTAGGCATAAAGGTGTTAAGGTATAGAGGTAGCTAAAAAAAATGAGAGGTGACATAGAGGGATAAGGAGAGGAGGTGGTATTGGGCATGAAGGAGGAAGGTCATGTGGAGTGATAAGGGCCATGACAATGTGAGCAGTGGAGTGATAAGGAGGAGGGATAAGGAGTTTTAGAGTGATAATTAGGCTAGGTGCTTGATCGTCCATAAAAAAAATGGCAAGATAAATCATAGATAAAAATACAATATGTGTTAATGCCTCCAATTGATTTCATATTTAGTAAAGTATAGATTGATATATTATTATTTTTACACCAAGAAACTATCTTTGAATGCACATTGGCTTTTGACCTGAAATTTGATTGGCAGACAATTTGCCTATTTGCATAGGCTGAACATCATTTTTATTGGGAGTTTTTTCTCGAGTGCCTCCATATTTTTTTCTTTGTCAACAATATTAGAATTGTACAAGTTTTTTCACCCATAGCTAGTGATTGACATTTTGTATCTTCATTCACCAACACTTTTTCTTGGATCAACGTTCTCTTTTTTGTATCAATCAATTCATATTCATTCTAAGAGGTCTCATATTTATTTTAGGTTCATTGCATCTGATTGTGTTATATTTTTCTTGTGCCCTACCATGTCTTATCCAACCAACTACAATTTTTATTTTTCATGATGCTGACAATTTGGTTGTAAGGTTGGCGGATTATTTTGTTTAGTCTTGTAAAGCTTGTACCAAATATTTGTATTAGGGTGTTTTCCTTTCATGCACTGGAGGCAAGGTGGGCCCATATCAAGTTTTTTAGGGGGAGGCACTGAAGTTCTCTTGTCCCACATTGGTCACATTGCAACATTTTTTGCTTTAAAAATTAAGTGGATTCACACACTAACTTTGAAGAAAAGGCTCACATTTTTTGTTTGTTTCCTCATGCATGTGGAAGATTATTGTCTTGAAGACTATTTAGGCACTACATGCTTGCGAGAAATTGGATATTTGGTGAATTTTCACTTGGTGTGGGAACCGACCAAGTTTTTCATTCCATCACCCTAAAGGGTGCTAAATTTTTTGACAAAGGTACCATCTATTTTTTTTTAAACCATTATAGCTATTTGTTTTGGTAAAATTATTTTGTATTTGAGAAATTGAAAAACTATTTTTTATCCTTTTAGGGGGGTGTGAGTTTTTGAATATTAGTCCTTTATCTATCATGTTAGATACTAGCAATAAGCCACTCACACCACACAATTTTTAGACATGGAAGTTCAATAGGTCCCAATTAGTTCAATCTCGTGGTCTTTGGAAAATGTTGGATGACTACCAACCCAAGTTAACTAGAAAAATGGATAAGTTTATTATTGGTCATTTATCTATAATGTCTGACACTAGTATTGAGCCACTCACACCACTCAATTTAACACATGGAGTCTTAATATGTTCTAGTTATTAAAGTCTCAGGGTGTTTGCAAAATCTTGGATGATGACCAACCCGAGTTCACTGGAGAAATTGATAAGTTTATTGATACAAATAAAATAACCGAGGAAAATAGACTCATAGGTCTTCATGTGTTAGAGAATTTGTTATTTTATATTGAGTGTGTAAGGACCTTCATAATTTCAAAATAACCTAATTCACATAATTATAAAATAAAGCATTAAATATTGCACATGCCTAGATATACAAGATTGGAGACTTAAAAATATATTTCAACAGAAAGATTTAATGCACACCATATAACAAGGCTGAACATAAGGGAGCATATTCCTTTATAATAAACAACAAGGTCAATTATAAGAAGACATAAGAAACAAATCACAAAGACCACCAAAATAGGAACTCTAGCATTTGTCTCCCACAATCACATCAAGGGCAAGAACATTGTCGATGCATGTATTCTCCATACCATGAAGTAGTTGCATTTCCCTTGAGTCTTTCATGATATGAAAGATACCCGATAAGACAAGGTACACTAACAATCCAAATTCTGCAAGAGTAATGGAATTTGTTGTAGTGTAACAGGTCTACATCTAGTGCTAATGAAACAATATCAATTAACACATGATTTTATTAAAATATAGTGCATCATAACTAGTGGCTCTCAAAAGTATTGTCAATAGATCTTTAAACCAGTCATATAGAATCTCAAAAACACATATAAGTAGATAGAAGAACCAACATTCCTTATCTACTTGAAGTAAATTCACAAGATTGAGTGCCCTCTTGATCACATATTGTATTATGGTAACTACAAATATAATGTTATTGGGATGAGACAATTTACTTATAAGAAAGAAAATACACAATCCTTGCATATCTATCTAAAACTTGTCTGATAAGAAAACCCATTTTAAAGTTTAAATCATGTTAATAACACAATTATGCATACAAAAGTGTTGAGGGTACAAGAGAATATATGCCCTGAGTACAATAGTCTATGCACTTTATACATTTTCACATAAAATATCTAAAACTAACCTCAACACAATAGTTCTATGAAGATATTTATATTGTCAAGTCAAGCGAATATAAAGAATAAGTCATCATGAGGCAAAACTTATATCCAACAAGTCACTAAAACGTATGTGATTTGAAATAACCATAAGGACTATATTAAATTACAATTATCATGAACTGAAAGATATAATAGGTTACCTCACCCTTATTCCCCTATCTCATGCCTTCTTACTTATGTTGATCCTAAGGATAGGGTTACATAAAACTTTCTAAGCATTGAATATAATGTTTGTCTCATTAGAACATGTAAAACTTCTAAGTAGGAAAAAATCTTTCATTTTTTTAACATCTTGTATCATAGAGCCAATTAAGATAGGGTATTCACAACTAATAAATTTTACAATGCTTTCAATATTTCAAGATAAAAAAAAATTTCAAGGATTATGAGATCACTAACCTAGGAAAAAGGAAGACTATCAATAACGTAACCACTTAGTTTTAGGAAAACAAGTTCTCAAATTATTATTAATTTAAACAAAAAAATTAAAATAACTTTAAAGATTGACCTTTGGACCACTATAATAAGATCAAGATTAATTTAAATATACATTTCCAAAAGATACACCCTACACTATCATTTACACATGTTATCCCTAAATTGACTGAGTAAGAAGCTACATAGAACTTGTAGGATTGATGAAAGTGAAATTGAGGGTTTTTGGCTATAATAAGTTAAAATCATGTTAGCAAGAAACTTTCACTATAACATTGAATCATAGAGACAAACCACTATGCAAATATATAACAATGAAATCGTAAATTTTATCGTATGCACCAAAAATTGAGATACAATTAGTATGGAGCATATAACGAACTTCACAACCTACTCCTTCATGAATGGTATCTCCCTAGAATACTAAGCATCAAGAAGACTCAAGAGGTTGACAAAAGCGCACATGAACCATTAAAGGAAATTCATCCATTAAATAAGAAAGTAAATAAAAATTATCAGCTATAGAAATGATATAATATGTAGATGTAAGTTGAAGAATCATGGGGAATGTATTAATATTGTTTAAGTTTTAGTAGATCAAAGTAGTAAAAGAGTATGCATAGGGAAGATACTTTGCATGGATCGGTGTTAATCTAAATAGATGTAGTTTTTAGTACAGGATCTAAAGGAGGTATAGAACTCGACTTCTTTATTTGCAAACTTAGAAACTAGCGAGATTTGATTCTAGATTCTATATCATATTCTAACATTCTATAGAAGGGTTTCAACTAAAACCTAAATAGCATGCCAAACATAATTTTTGTATAATAAAATCCTTTCAATAAAAATGCATGCAACTACCAATGAAATTAATTGATTTCCTTACTTGTATAAACATTTACGTTACATAGCTATGAAAGAGTAGTCATCCTCACTCATGTTCTCTTTCTTTGTTGTGACCCAAACTAAATAATATTTCCATCTGAATATCATTCGTATTTTCATTATTTTCATTGCAAGTTCTCAATTCATTTTGTCATGATAAAATGAATTACCTCTCTAATATTTTTTAATGCTCTACTCTCCATATGATAGTCATAACTTTATTTCCATGCTAACGACCTTTTTTCTTGCCTTACGTTGAAGTGTCTTCTTTTTAAAGAAATAACTATTTTTTAATTTATTTTTAAATACATGATTTGATTACTTCTTATCTTACCTTATCATTGATCTCTCAAAGCCTTCCATCCATGAAAAGCTAAGTTTCTATTTTAATTTCCTTTATCTTTGTGTGGGAATGGAGGAGTTTTAGTTTTTTAGAAACTATAAAATTTAGATAAGTAAAAATTGTTTTATATTAAATTTATTACTTTTCTTTAGAATGGTTACCTTTCCATATAGAATATAATGAGTTTTATATACAAGGTTTTTCCTTTTAAAAATTACTTTTTGTCTTTAAAAATAAATTGATAATTTTAAGAATAATTTCATAATAAATGAAATATATAAAGCATTTTAAGTTTATGAATATAATTTTATTTATATATTTTAAATTTTTTTCTATCTTATTCTTTTTTGGATAGTATAAATATGAATTATATATATTATTTGAGTTTCTAGAATATTTAATATATTAATAAAAGTATTTTTATTATAAGAATTATATGCTCAATTATTAATATGAATGCTTGAAGTTATTAAATAACTAAATGATAATTACTTTATAATAGTATCTATGAAATAGGGTCGTGAGAAAGTGTAAAACACCTAGGGAGGTGTGGGATAAGCTTGAAATTGACCTCACTTCTCTTATTCAAGATTCTTTTCCCACTATTCAATACTTCCTTGTGCAATTTAAGATGGTTTTGTTACAATTGAAAGGTGGTGGTCATACCAAAGAAGACAAGGAGTGCATTTTTTTGATTTTGTCCATTACAAGTTTTTGCCCCTACCTTCTGATCTACCATGGATATTATGTGAGATTCTCATAAGATGCCTTCGTTTGAGGAGTTTTGTGATCACTTGACTAGGGAGAAGGCCAAATTGATTCAGATGGATGCTTTTCCTAATAGCCATGCTTTGGTGGCTAATCCTTCTAAGGGAAACAATAAGTGTAAAAAAGAAGCCCAAGGAAACATCTAATGAGCCTTTCCCACCTCTTCTATAGTGGCTCATCCTAAGAAGGAGAAACCAAAGTATACCTTTGGAAGAAACCTAGGTAGAGTGAAGACTAATCCTACAAGAAGAATAAACCCACATGTAGTTTTTGCAAGAAAGAGGGATATAAGGAATCCAATTGTTACAAAAAGGAGATTTATGAGTTGAAGAAATTCATCAAGGAGCATCACATTTCATCCAAACATGAGGATAAATCTCCTAAGAATTAGAAGATACCTTGAATTCAGATTTTGTTAGAGAATGATTTAAAGATAGACTCTTGACTACAAACAATCAGTTTTTTCATATTGCTATTATTGGTGGCAGTTTTTTGACAGAGGTACCATCTAATTTTTTTGCTATTTTTTTGCCAGTATAGTTGTTTGTTTCGGAAAAACTATTTTGTATTTGGGAAAATGTAAAAGTAATTTCTATCATTCTAGGGTTTGTGAGCTTTTTCATTTTGGTTGTTTATCTATCATATCATACACTATCATTGAGAAACTCACACCACACAATTTTCACACATGGAAGCTCAATAGGTCCAATTATTGCAATTTTGGGGTCTTTGGCGAATGTCGGATGACGACCAACTTGAGTTCACTAGGAAAATTGATAAGTTTGTTGATACTAATAAATTAGATGAGGAAAAAAGACTCATAGGTCTTAATGTGTCAAAGAATTTTTTATTTCATATTATTGAGTGTAAAACACCAAGAGTGGTGTGGGATAAGCTTGAGTCATTTTATGGTAAGGTCAATCCATTAATCTTGCAGCTTGAAACTTACCTCAACTCTCTCATTGTAGATGCATTTCCTAGAACTCAAGCCTTTCTTGTGCAATTAAAAATGGTTTTATCACAATTGAAAAGTTGTGGTTGTACCAAAGAAGAAAAAGAGTGCATTTTTTGATCTTTTCCTTTCCAAGTGTTTTCCTATACCTTCTATTCTACCATGGATGATATGGGAGAAGCTCGTAAGATGTCTTCATTTGAGGAGTTTTGTGATCACCTAACTAGGGAGCAAGCCAAATTGATTTAGATGGATTCTCTTGCTAAGAGCCATGCTTTGGTGGCACATTCATCTAAGGGAACAGATAAGCGTAAAAAAATTCCAAGGAAACATCTAATGAGTCTCTCCCCACCACTTCTACATCGGCTCATCCTAAGAAGGAGAAACCAAAGTGTACCTTTTGTAAGAATACTAGGTATAGTGAAGCCAAGTGCTACAAGAAGAATAAATCCACATGTGGTTTTTACAAGAAAGAGGGATATGAGGAATCCAATTGTTACAAGAAGGAGATTTATGAGTTGAAGAAATCATCAAGTAGCATTGCATTTTAGCCAAACATGAGGATACATATCCTAGGAATTTTGAAAAGGTTCATACCTTGATTAATACTCATGCACCTAGGGATGATGGATGGATCATTGATTCAAGAGCTTCAGTTCAAATTGCCCATTTAGGAGATATCTTTATTTTAGATTCTCTTAGAGAACGATTTCAAGATAGACTCCTGGCGACAAACAATCAGTTTTTTCATGTTTCTGCTATCGGTGATAGAGTTTTGGATATAGGAAAAGAATATAATGTTCATTTGATCCTTGACGTTTCTCATAATCTTTTATTAGTATATGAAATCACATAAGAGGGAAACATAATTGAGTTCAATTGATATTCAATGTTCATTTGTTCATCCAATAGGAGAGATTTTTCTAGTTGGTAGGGTTGATCATCAATCCAAGGTGTTTATCTTTCATCACCTCATTGATAATGACGAACCTTATGTACTCTTCACTCCTTCATCCAGTGACATAGATGATGATTTGTATGTTCTATTGACTCCTTCTAGTGAGGGTGGTATTTTTGATGGCTTTGTGGGCTTAATCATGGTTCCTGCTACACCTTCTTCTTTAGATTTGGAGATTGCTTCTATTTAGCAGGTTGATCATAGTGTTCTGAATCTTTATTTGTTGGATGAGTATTTTTAAGGTATTTTAGATTTGGTTTTTGAGTCTCCTCTTGTAGATTTGCGAGAGATACTCGAGGGTAATTCTCTTCTCTTTGATGATAGTATGATTACTATGGTTGATTCATCTTCATAGATTAATGGGTTTCCTCCTTTACCACATTCCTTGGTTAAGTGTGACCATAAGTATGTGGTGGCTTATTCATACTTGGAGACCCCTACTCATTTTTTAGAGACTTCTATGGTGAGACTTCTTCCTTGTCATGTTATCATGGATATGGAGTTTCTTCTACATGCACCATTGGATTTTCTTCTTCCTATTGGGAGACATATTTTTTCTCAGCATGGGCATTCCATTTGGCTTCTGACATGCTTCAGTGGTTTTGAAGATACTTCATCATGGGGCACAATGTTGTCTCTATCTTTCCTTTCATTGGAGTGGTTATTGCATTGTATTTTTTTAATGGATCTTTCTCTTGGGGGGAATTGTGGTGACTTCCGTTCATCACTTCATGATTTGCATTAACTCTTTTTAAGAGAGGAGTTTTGTCCCATGATGTTTTCAGATTTTCTCTATTTTTAAGAGATTAGTTGCGTGATTTGTTGTATATGGGTACCTAACATGGCCTAGTTTCCAAGTTCTATTATCATATCATTTTATATAGTAATTCTTTTCCCTAAGCTACACTTAACAAGGGTGGTTAGATTAAATATGTTTTCCTTATTTACGGTGCTTAAGTCTAACAAGACACATAATATTATTAAATATTTCTAGGTGAGTAGGTAGAATTTTTATTTTATTTTATTACCTATGCATTTTGTAAAAAAATTTCGGTTGTTGTACCTACCCTCACACCTTATTGGTGATCTCCATCCCTATTGTCGCTTTATAAACAGAGCTTATGTATATAGTTATTCATCTCATCTCAATATTACATTATTATTTTCTAGTTTATATTCATCCCCCTCTCTCCCCCCCCCCGCTCTCTCTCTATGTGTGTGTGTGTGTGTGTGTGTGTGTGTTGAAGAAGATGTTGTTCGTGATCTTGGCTGCTTGGGAGCATTGCTCTAACAAAAAGAGCATAAACAATCAATTGAATTTATCTTATATGAATTAACATATTGTAAATATGGCAACGAAGGAAAAAATATTTAATAAAAAAAAAAGTGGGCTTCAACAAGTTCCTTTACGTCTTATGAATACTTTCTATATTTGTGTTTATAATATTCACTTGTCAATCTCATATTTATAACCCAAAATCAGATTAAGGTACCCACCATTTCATTTTTGCCTCACATATACCAAATACAAATACAAATTCTCTTATATTATTGATAGGATTAATTTTCATGTATAGATTACACAAGTATTTTGTGTTAAAAAATGACACATCAAGACAATTGTGTTTACAAATTTCTTCAAAGGACCTAATATTAAAGTGAATTCCTTATTTGCAACCGTCATTAATGATTGAATTCAACATATCATAGATTTTGTTCATATAGAGTTTTTTATCCACTTGAAGACAATTATATTATAAAATAAAATTAAAGCTAAGACATTATAGCCTCATGATGAAATAAGATATTGTTTAGGTTCAACATTATCAATATTTTTTTGTTTCTCTTTAAATATTTCATGATTAATTTAGAGAAATATCCAATCTTGATTTATTGAAAGATTAAACAAAGATAATTATTTTTCCTCCCATATAAATTAGTTCACTATTGTGGACTAACCAATCATAACTTTTATCTGATCATCCAAAATTATCTTTATCTTAACTTGAAAACAAAATGAAATTTCGCTAATTCACATATCGAAAATGATTGACTGGAATGGGTATCTAATAATACAGATCCCTTATCTCTATACAAAACATTTTTTAGACTTTCTTCCCTCTAATTCTAGAAAAGAAATGTTATTTTTATTTTTACATAACATGTGCCTCATTCTTCAAGAAAAATAATTTTTTAAAGATAAGTAGAAGAACAGCCCCCAACCTTCAACAAGGAGAACATTATCAAATACAAAAGGGAAATATTATTTAAATTCTGAAAACTAATTATTTAAAAAGACTTGTAGTTTCTCTCCTCGTTCCTTGAGAATCATTCTGCCATTACTAGCTCTTTAATTTTTATTCTGAATCATCTTAAGATATGCTTTCCAATAGTTTTGGTCATGTTTCTAAACTTTACGTCTTGTATTCATGTTCAGTGAATCCACCGCCTCTGGTCAATGAAAAACAAATTTAGACCTAACCTCTGATTTGTATTTTGGCATTATTCATGGTATCTTCCACAACAAACATGGATTTTAGGGAGTTACTGATTTCAAAGTTATCATTGGTTTATGATAACCTCTGTATTAAATAGACTTTACTGGTAGCATCGTGTAGAATGGGCGAAAGAAAACAAAAGTGCAGTGTGAAATGTGGAGGGGCATAGCATGACATCGATCACATATATAATATAAAAACTGTGATAATTAGATTTCCAAATATGCCATTCGAGTAGTCATGGTGATGGTATTAGCAGTCACAACTGAAGGAGTATCACATCACATTCTTTAGATCACTGTCAATGAAGACACTAATTTACCCTACACTGAATACTCTCAACACCGCTACGTTTGTTCAATTATAGCTACATATTTGTCGCTTTCAATTATTTTAAATCTCAGCTGCCCCACTACGTCAATGTCTGGAAGATAAATAATATGAGAAGCTGATCACAGTCATTGAAGCAGTTAACTAATGAAACTTTTTAAATTATTTGGAAGATGCATTAGCTCTTAATAATATGATTAAGGTACGACTTCTGACTTGTGTAACATGGTAGCTGGCCTGTGGGTGCAGAAGAAACAGGGTGAACATCTTGCATTAACAAATAATTTAATTCAGGGAACGAAAATGCAGGGAAGACAAAGAATAGAACTGAAGAGGACTCGTTGGAATCTTATTTATCACCTCTATAATCAATAGAGAGACTCAACAAGACAGTTTGATCTTCTTAACCAACAAGACAGTTTGAGTCTTTTCGGTCACCCTTTCATTCCTTCCATAGGTGTGGTGCTTCTACATGGCCTAATACATGGGCTAATATACTCAAGGTTCCACTCTTGGATCTAGCCATCCTCCTGGTTTATGCTCAATGTGCATCAAAGGATACCCGTGAATAGAAAGGAGCTTTCATTAGTTGGAAGTCTATTGATTTCTCTACCCATGGGATGTCTTGGAAAAGTCTAATGAGAAATGCCCCCGTTCTACTCAAATTGCTTTAGCTACTTAGTGTTCTTTAATTCTTCTTTCTTTAAAATTTTGTTCTATCTCAATTTTGAAGCTATGTATTTATAATACCTCATCTTTTTTTTTAAACTATGCTATACAATATTTTAATGAAGTGTAAAAATACCTATATCTTTAATCATTTACTAACAAAAAAGAAAAAACACTTCAAAAGTGAGGAAGATCAACATTCAATTTGATTAAAAGAATCTCCTAAGAAAAGAGATTGATGTTTAGTTTTTAATTAGGGGAAAACAGGTTTTGAAGGGCCCCTGAAACCCTTTACATCATTAGATCAAAAGATAGAAATTAGAAAACAACGGAAAAACAAAAGACAATAGACATAAAAAAGAAAGCTGTCCAAAAAACAAAAAGCCAGCAGCAGAAAGACACAACACAAAGAAACTAAACACCAGATAGAAGAAAAAATAGAGAAGAAAAGCCAAGCCTAGGTGAAGTTATTTAGCAACTAGGTAGCTTCTATCTCCACTTGCTCCATGGTCTCAGCAGTCCGCTTGATATCATCAATATCCCTGCTTTGGTTTTGCTTATTTCTGGTACTTACGCGTGTTCTTTTTCCAGGACCCGCCTCCCTATCTTTAGGGGTACCATCCTTCTCCTTAGTAGTGTCCCCGAGGGTCTTTTCCCCATGGACAAATTCGTGCTTGCTGATAAGGACCTTAATACTGTCAGAGGCGACCTTTAAAATCTTGTAACTTTGCTCCCTAATCTTTTTGAGATTGTTCTCAATCACTTTCATCCTCTTTTTAGTTTCCCTAGCTCTATCTTCCAGGGTTTGAAAGCTATTCCATGGGGCATTTATGATTTCTTCCACATTGCTGATAGCTTTAGTAAGCTCACTTAAGCAGTCAGGAAGAGAGCTGAATTTCCTAGTGCCAATAGCTTCCAAAGATTCAAGTTTGCCAGCCTCCTGAACCTATTTGGCTTTTATGCTTTTAATTTCCTTTTGAACCCAGAGGAAGACCTTATTGAAGTAATCCATGTCGTTTTTGATACAAAGGTCGATGTCCAGAGGGAATCCATCCTGGGGCTTGTCTCCCTCTAGATCCAAGTTCACCTCCAGACTGACCTCCTTCCACTCTGCTTTCTTAATTTCCTTCATGGGGTGTTCTCCCCAGCTAAGCCCTTACTATGATCCTTGGAGCCGGTAGGAAGGGGCAAACGGTTCTTAGCTCCCAAATCCTCACCTCTCAACGTCTTCCCCTTTTTCTTTTGGCTTGAGATAATTTGAACCTCCTCACTATCTGTCTCCATGTCATCTTCAGTCCCCTCTTCTTTCTCATACCAACTGTCATCATCTTCCCCCTTCTACTTTCGACTGATCGACCCTTTACCCTGATCCTCTTGCCCAGTTTTCCATTTACGCTTTCTCGACTTGGTGATATGGGGGTCCACCTCGACATCTGCCTCTGTGTCGTATCCCTGAACATTATCATCATCTAAGTCATCCAAATCCTCATCCGAATCAGAAACCTCAACAATAGCCAGTTGAACAATGGTGTTCTTGATATGGTTGTAAAGGACAACCATAAGACCCTCATATAGAGATAGATTGGTCTTGGCATTAGAGATAGCATCCATAATCCCAACATTCAGGGCATAGAACAAGTAGTAGGGGAGGAAAATTTTCTCCTTGTACCGAAGATTATTAAGAATAACAAAGTGGTAGCTATAAACTCTGGTATATCTACCATCTAAAGTTATGAATTCCATGACAAGAAACCAAATCCATTGCCAAATCAACTTGATTACCTTAGGGGAGTAGTAAGTGTGGCTTCCCTTCACCAGTTTTGCTTTTTCCACCTCATCCTTTGGGAATTTCTTCACAACAACATCCTATAGCTTCTGGTCCTTGTAGAATTTGATTCCATCGATCAGTGGAACCGTAGCCTTAGTGATCATGGTTTCATTAACCTTAACCTTCCTACTGCCAATGGTCAAGGTGCCCTTATTCCACCCCTTTTTGAAAATCCTAGTGCTTTCTGGCCTTCTTTCTTGCATTCTTTCCATGTAATCTGTCATTTTTTCTACTTCCAGCACAGCCCAAACCTGGGGATGGTCTTGCCATTTATCAATTTTTGTAGCCTCCATGTGCTTGTGATTTCCCCCCATCTTCTTATCGATATTAGCCAAATCTAAATTCCAGCAAATACCACTCTTCTCTGCAGACTTTGTTTTTAGCAAGGAAGAATCCTCTAGAAGAAAATAGATATTTCTTAATCTTCTGCTCCAAATGGAAAGAAGCACCCACAAAGCGTGTGAGATGTTATGGTAATTATTAATGTACCTCCCTCTTGGTTGCTTAGGATACTATTTCATGATGCCATGACCACCCCTACCATTTCGAGAAATGATATCAAATCCTGCCTTGTTTACCATGATATCTTTCATAATTTAAAATGTCACATGCCACTCAAGGGAGGTCACCCCCTCCATACCAAATCTTGATTTTCCCGCTCCGTACTGCCTCATTGGCAGCCCAATCAGTGCTCTTGTTGGATTCTCTATAATCGTGAGAAATGTGATACTGGTTGAATCCCTCAAGCATCTCCCTGGCCATGTTATTGATATTTTTAGTTGTCCATGAAGGTTGTTGCTTACCAAAGAGGCAATTGATAATATTTTTAGAATCCCCCTCCAACCATAAATATTTGGCTTCTAGTTGATGCACTAATTTCATAGCTTGAAGGGCACCCATAGCTTCAGCCAAGTGATTTGTTTGGTTCCCCAGGGGGAAGGCCACCGTCCCCATGCAAAAGCTAGCACTATTTCGGATAACTCCACCACAACCAGCTAGCCCTTGGTTCCCTTTAGCATCCCCATCAAAGTTATCCTTAATCCAATCATTAGGAGGAAAAGACTAGTAGCACACCCTTCTTTTCAGTTGATTGGTTTTATTGTCCATGTGGGCTGGGATGTTCCAGCCCTTTAAAACATCATACTCTTCCTTACTATTACAATAATGTGATCCATTAGCCATCACATTCTCAACAAAATTGTGTTTTATCTTATCCCACACCACTTCGGAAGATTTAATGGCATTCCTGAAAATTATGTTATTCCTTTCTTTCCATATACCCCATAGGATATATGGAAAGGAAAACTCGCACAAATTCCTTATGGTCTGATTTTTTGTTTTGCAAGAGCATCTCCTAAAAGAATCTTGAACATCCTCAGAGAACACCCAATTTAAACCCCAAAGCTGGAAAAAAATCGACCAAATAGGTTGGACAAAAGGATAGTGAATAAAAATTTGGTTCACAGATTCCTCATCATTGAGGCATAAATAACATCTATTGGGGATGCACAATCCTCTCTTTCTCAAGTAATATGTGGTTAGAATTTTATTTTGCAAAAGAATCCATAAAAAAATATTAATTTTAGGAGTCAAACCTAAACACCAGGCTTTGGCCCAACAAGGGATAGAGTCTTGAGACTGAGCCAACATAAGGAAAGCAGACGCCACAGAAGAAATCCTTGAAGGGTTACCTCCCCACTCCAGGTGGTCCTCCCTTCTTGGATTAATGACAACCTAGTTGAGAATTATGTTAACATGCTTTAAGTTAGGATCAATAGAGTTGATGTCCACCCACTTCTGATCTCTCCAGTAGTCAGCAACTTTGACACCAAATTTATCCATGCAGGCTTGGATGATCATCTAAGAAACACAATGATTACTGAGGGGAGCTCCTCCAATCCAGACATCATCCCAGAAATCCACCTTTCTACCATTACCAATGGCCCACACTTTTCCCAAACTCAAAATACCTTTTGCATAAGTAACACTATTCCATATAGTAAAGCCACTCGGGATCTGATCAGAGGCAAGAAAATCTTCCATGGTAGGGTTCACACGCAAGCATTTAGCCTTCCAAATTTCATTCCATTCACCAGTTCCCTGATAGATTCTCCAAATT
This sequence comes from Cryptomeria japonica, assembly GCF_030272615.1. NCBI lineage: Eukaryota > Viridiplantae > Streptophyta > Pinopsida > Cupressales > Cupressaceae > Cryptomeria > Cryptomeria japonica. The sequence continues at coordinate 546,976,285 of NC_081415.1, forward strand.
TGTTTGGCTAGGAATATTTTATTCAAGGTTCTAATATTTCTCAGGCCAAGCCCCCCACCTTTTTTGGTTTCCAAACTATATCCCAGGCAATGAGGGCGACTCTCTTCTTCTCTTGAACCCCGAACCAAAGGAAAGCTTTTTGAATTTTCTCAATTGCATCTGCAAATTCACCAAATATTTTGAAGAGACTTAAGGCATAATTTGAAAGACTCCAAGAGAAGCTTTGAAAAGTTGGGTTTTACCTCCTTGGATAAGAAGGGTCCCTTTCCACCTAGCTAGCTTCCTATTGAATCAATCAACAAGACTGTTCGAAAAAATATCTATAGGTTTCGTACCCAAAGGAAGACCTAAGTAAAGGGGGGCTGGCCAATTTGGCATCCTAGGATACTAACCATCCTATTTTGTCTGTTCTCCAGGGTGTTGAAGAAGAATAAAGAGATTTTCTCCTAGTTAATTGCTTGACCTAAAGCAAACCTATAAGTATTGAGAATTTTCTTAATAATATATGCTTCTTTGATCGATGAAGTACCCATTTAAATGGCATCATCAACAAATTGCTGGTGGGAACAAGCTCTTAATCCAAAAGAGGAAGAGACTCCCAACAAAAGACCCTCAGAGACAAATTTGCTTATATATCTACCGAAATATTCAGCCAAAATAATGAAGACAATAAGGGAGATGGGATCCCCCATCCCGATGCCGCTAGAAGTTTTAAAGAAAGGGGAAGGCACACCATTCACAATGATAGAGAATGAAGGGGCCGAAATAAGTTGACCAACCTGCTGAATAAACTTTTCACGAAAACCAAAATCTCTAAGCACCTTGTCTAGAAACCCCCAGTCCACCCGATCATAGGATTTAGACAAATCCAATTTCATCAAGAAGCCTTGTTTCTTTGATTCCACCAATGAGAGAATATTTTCATGAATAGTTATGATAGAGTCAAGGATTTGTCTGCCAGGTATGAAACCTTTCTGTTGGGGTGAGATAATAGAAGGGAGAACCATGAGCAATATTCTAGTAACAACCTTCGAGATAATCTTATAGAAGGAATTGCACAAACTTATCGATCAGAATTGATCCATCAAGTTAGCCCCTAGACATTTGGGAATCAAAACCAGAAAGTGGCATTGAGTTCCTTTAAGGTAAACCTAGCCCCAAAAAATTCTTGCACTCCCTAAACCAGATCCATTTTGAGAAAATTCCAAAAGGTTTGAAAGAAGAACAACAGGAACCCATCAAGTCCCGGGGATTTATTGCCATCAAAGGAGAACACCGCTTTCTTAACTTCCACTTTAGAGGGAATGGCAACCAAGACCTTGTTTTGAATATTATTAATGATGGAAGGAATGGTCTCCAAGAGGGCCCTCTGATAATGATCATCTAGCTTGCTATCCATAGAGAGAAGAGATTTGAGAAAATTCTTGGCTTCATGCCTAATCTCATGAACCTTCCTAGTTTCAACTGCACCAATTATCATAATAGAGATCTTGTTAGCAGCCTTATGTTTCATAGCAGTCATATGGAAGAACCTAATATTTTTGTCCCCATCTTTAAGCCAAAGAGATCTGGACCGATGTTTCCAAAATTCTTCTTCCCTTCTGATGATCTCATGATACTTTACAAGCACTGCATTTTCCTCTCTAATAGAAACCTCATTATATCCGTTGGTTTGGATGTTATCCTGGATTTCCTTTAGCTCAAGTTGGGTTTTGGACTTAGCAACAAAAAGATCCCCAAAACTTCCTTGTTTTAATTCTTAATATTATCTTTCACATGCCTTAATTTTTTCGCCATTCTATGAATTGTAGTATCTTTGACATCAATCGATCACCACTCCTCAATGGCCTTATCAAGGTTAGGATGGTCCAGCCACATCCTTTCAAATCTAAATAGGAAATTTCTTTTTCCGCTTATATTCTCAGCCACAAAAACCAAAGAAAAGTGGTTTGAACCAATCTATGAGATAGCCGACAGGGAGCTCAGATAATGGCTAAACCACTTATTTGAGATAAGGGCCCTATCTAATCTGACTTGAATGAGATCTCCTTGGCCCTTCAGTTGGTTCAGGTAAAATTGGCACCTTGAAGATCAATATCATGCAGACCCTAGTTATTAATAAAATTCAACAGATCCATTCTACTTTCTAATTAAGACGGGATGCCCCCACACTTCTCATTGTCATGGAGGGGGGTATTGAAGTCCCCCATTACCAACCAACATTCATCCTTAAGAGGAGACCTTATAGCCTCCAACTTCTTCCAAAATTTGCATCTACCTAGTCTATTATTAGGAGCATAAATGTTAGTCAGGAGCCATGAGGTACCATCCCCTAAATGATGAAACCTAACAAAAGCCACATTACTATCCTGCTTAATAGACATCCCAATAACACGCCTAAGATTCCAGAAAATGGCAATGCCTCCAGAAGCACCATCAGAGCTACCTCCAAAAACTCCACCATCCTTAAAAATCTTTATCTTCTCAACTTTCTCTTTAGTCATTTTGGTTTCTTGGATAAGAACAATATCCGGTTTAAGCTCTCTAACAAAATTTCTTAGAACGTCCTATTTATGTGGACTATTCAATCCACAAATATTCCATGAAACAATTTTCATTTTCTTTTTAGGGAACATACCTCAAGGATCGTCATCTCAGTTCCATCTGCTATATTCTTGCTTGCCTCCTCATCTCTCATCTGGTTTGTTGATCTTCTTCGAGGGGGAGAGGGGATAAATATCGTATCGGCCTTAATCTTGTTTCTTGTCTTGACCGGGGTAGCCAGAGGGGTTGGCTTCGGCCCCTTTTTTCCAACTTTAACATATTTATTATCATTTAAATTGAGATTTATTTTTTATTCAAAGTTAGACAAAGTTGTAATGTATATAATTTAAAATATTTTAAATTTTTATTGAATCAGTGTTGTGTATAGATAAAGAGTTTTGTTTGTCAAGTATTATATATTTATGTTTTTTTCTTAGAATAATTTCTCACAATATCTTGTCCTTAAAATTATTTATATGTGTCTATTATCCATCCAAATCATTTATCATAATATTACACTTCAATTAAGTATCAATTAAATTTTACATTTTGAATTATTTGTACAATAGGAATAATAGTTTCATGAGTGTCTTATTCAAATCTTGTACATGCTTAAATTTCATACAACATGACATCAATTAACTTAAATAATTCATCTTACATTATTTATAAAAAATAAAATTATCAATTAATTTTATTATTTAATTAATTTAAATAAATCAATTTTGTCATAAATTTTAAAATTATTAGATAATCAATCATTCATAGATAATTCAATAAAAAATGATGATAAATCAAATCAATCAACTTGTTGATTAAAATAGTTACCAAATAATTCAAAGGGAAAAATTTATTAACAAATCAAAATTTGAATTAGATAGTTCATTGATCAAAATAAATTAATAAATTTCATCAAATGAATTAAATAATTGATTAGCTAAAAAAATCACTAATTCTTCTCATCTACTCAACAGTGAATGGGGTAACTCTGAATCTTAGATAAAATATTACCATCCAGCTATTCCATATAAAATCTTTAAAACTCAAGATTGAATCCTTTAAAACTCAAGATTGAATCCTTTAGTTTACTCAGATTCATGATCCCATTTTGAGTGAGTAGATAATATCTGAACCAAAAATAGAAATAAATTAAAAAAATTCAAAATCATATCATTTATTCTCTTCGAGGTTTACATGAAATTTTTATAATTTTTTTTTTCAATTCTTATTTCAATTCTCATTGTTGCACTTATATTTAGAGAATTTGATGGAACCTACCGACAATTAATCTTAAGATTTCATCATCTTGATAGACAACCTAAACTAGATCTTTTAGAAGTGTACACAAAATGGGGAGAGTGAAATTTGTACATTAGATAAGTGCAATTATATTTTTGATTAGGGATAAAATAAGTTTTGATGGGACCACAAAACCCATACAATGAGAAAGGCGCCAACAAAAAATGAGCTAGACTACTCAACAGTGAACAACGACTTTTAAAAGGACCTAAAACCTTTGGGACTTACAAGCATCCAATACCCAAACCCAAAGACTAGACAAACCAAAATCATTATTATATCCACATGTAGTCGAACAACAGCCAAACCTTACACATAAGACAATACAACATAGACTGGCACAAACATATGGTCTAAATCAATGGATACTAGACCACAAAATACACAGAACAAGGCTTTTAACAGGCACCCTAAGCCAACAAGAAGGGTTTTCCCAAGCTCTCATAACCTATAACATAAGCTCCTGGCCACAAAAAGACCACACAACCAAAACTTGAATAGAAACAAATAGTGGCTAGACTGGGCCCTTGAAAATTGCTAGCAACTAGTCAATCCCAGAAAGAAACTAAAAATATAGGATTTTAATAGGCTCCCTCAACCTTGAAAGTGGGATTTACAAGGCTCCCATAACCTTCTAAGGCCCAACAATCAACAACACTACCTGTATGCACAATCTGGCCAAGAGGGTTTTTATAGACTCCCACAACCAGCAAACTATTTTGGGACATAGTGATAAGATAGTGAACCTATAACCATCTATGAAGAACACTATGAGGGTTAAGACCAACTCCCCCAACTAGAAGCATGAACTGCAACTGCCAACATTCTCCTCCGCACCTAATCTCCTCCTCAATAGGAGAATGGGTCACCTCAATAAGACAAGGAGGAATACATGTCGACAAGAAAGTGGGTTTTACAAGGCTCCCACAACCTGTTGAGGCTAATAAAATAACATCTTATCCTGAAAGCACAATCTTACTAAGAGGGTTTTTATAGGCTTCCACAACTAGCAAACTATAATGCAAAATAGGGGTAAAACGCCAAACGTAGAACGTTCTGTGAAGAAAACCATTAGTATTTTGACTGGCTCCCTCAACTAGCAACACAAACAGTAGTAGCTGAGAAACTCTCCCACACCTACTGTCCACCTCAATAGGAGAAAGGGCCTCCTCAATAGGACATGAAAGAGAGTAGACTGACTATCCTGACAGTCCAAACATATCCTAGAACCCATGTCACTACTACACCTTCATAAGAGAGAAAAACATCTCATACAGAGATCACATCCATGAGAGCAGATAGGAAGAGCATAAAAGACCCTCTCCAAGGAATAAACCAAGAAAGAAAAAAGGGTCCATATATAAAAACTAATGAAGAATTTAGCAGTAGGCCATCCAAAACAACCAAACAATGCACAAGAGTGGAAGCCCCTCAAAACCTAAGCAGAGAGAAACCCATAGCAGACCAACAAAATTTACCCCAACCCTAAAAGACTGGGTCTTCCATCTCCAAAGTTGCAAAAAATTTTGCTCACTCCCGAAGCCAATAGCACCCACCAATGTAGCCTCATCTTCTTGTAACCAGACATAGCCTTGCCTCCAACACCCAAAAAAAGTTTGCAGTCCCGAACCCTTGCAAGGGAGATCAAGGGAAAACTAGAGGAAAAGATCACCTCCTTTTCCACCGCACCCAAACTAAATCTTTAGAAAATTACAACCAAAAGAAAAACTGGCATGCAGGACTAAACAACAAGCACAAGCTAAAAGGAAAAGAACTTCTTCTAGCCCATTTGCATCATCATCCTCATCCTCTTCTCTTGATTCTTCACCCATAGAAACCCTCGATCATTCGTTTGTGTTAGATATGGTTGGTCATTGCTGCTACTAGGATATGTTGTTGTCATTGATGTCAACATATTCCTGTGATTTATTCTGGTGATTGCATTTTGGGAAGATCTTATGATCCAATTTTTAGTGTTGTTTTGCTGATCATTGTTTTCCAGAGTTTAGTTATCCTCCAGTATATTCTAGTGTGATCAGATCTTGTCTTGAGACTTTGGGATATTTCTTGGGATGGTCTTGTGTATCTTCATTTCAGATGGTTCGTTATTTGGTGCCCCACAAGTTATCATTCTTCGTGACAGTTGTTGATTGGATGTGTTCTTGAGCTTTCAGATGTTGACCAATGAAGATTTGATAAGTGGTGTCGGTGTAGCTGTTCCTGATAATTATAACATGCTTGTTGGTGTTTCTTATTGATGTTGTATTTATTTTGGTGATCTGTATTGATGTTGTATTTGTTTTGGTGATCTGTATTGATCGTTGTATGGGTTTTTTGTGTTTTCTATCAACTGGTGATGTTCTCCATGTTATGCAATTTTCTTGGTGGTGTAGCGTGTTGCGGTTTATCTTGGCATGATTTCGAGTGGATTTGTGTGTTTCTGAATTTGATTTATGTCCATGTTATTCTATGTAAATCATTATATCGGTCTGGTGGTTGGTCTTTGTATCGAGTGTTGTAATTTTGTAATTAATGGTTGAGGGTTTAGTCAACCTTGTTGTCAAGGTTCATGACTTATATATATAGGTGATATATTCATGTAATTTGGGTTTCGATGTTGTGTCTGCATTATCAGAGAGAGGTTTATGTGAAAAAAAGTGATTTAGCCTTTGATGTTGAGTTTGAGGTGAGATTGGTGTTGTAGGGCAGACATCTATGCTTAACCAGAACTATAATCAAGCATTTGGAGATGTTATTCTTTTAGTTCATTTCTTCTGGATTGTAGTCTGAATATTGTTGTAAGTTAGTGAGACTTCCCTGAGGGTTGTAGCCTTCTAGCCCATTATATTTGAGCATTGAGTTCTAAGCAGTGTTCCCGAATACATGTGCATTCCCATTGTAATATTTACACATAGTAGTAGAGAGTATCATCTTACTATGGGTAGGTTCCCATAGTGGTTTTTCCCTTAACCAAGTTTTCCATGTCAAAATCTTGGTGTTGTGTGTTGTGCTATTAATTTTCTTATCTATTTTATTAATGTAGTTTATCATATATGTCCTGTGTGATTAATTTTGGTATTTCAGTGAAGATTGATTCACCCCTCCCCTCTTAGTTTTCCTTCTTGATTGCTGCTAATAATTGGTATCAGAGCTAGATCCTTTGATAGAAGCTTAATAACCTGGGGAGATCCACGATGGCAACTCAAGGTGTTACCTTTAAGAAAGACAATCTGAGATTTGATGGAAGTAACTATGCTATATGGAAGAACCAGATGGAAGTGCATTTAAAATGTCTCAGTGAATTTTATTGAAAGATTAAAAAAAATACCTATATTATTCCTCAGAATGGACTGTCGACTCCTTATGAGATCAAGGAAGTTGTATATAATATTGGAGTGAAGGAAGAATTGCTTAGTATGCTGACTGATTCTAAGAAGAGAAATATGATGAGACTTTAGGTTGTTCATGAGGTCTGGGAGAAGCTTGAGGTTCTGTATGAAGGTGTTAAACAAGTGAAAGTTTCTAAGTTGTAGAGTTTAAAAGGAAAGTATGGGACATTGAAGATGGTAGATGATGAGAACATACACTCTTTCATGCCCAAGGTGAATTATCTTGACCTAGGCATCAGATGTTCCGGTGGAACCATTGAGGAAGATGAAATTGTTTCTAAGGTGCTAATAGCTTTGCCTCCTTGTTATAAACATAAGGTTGCTACTATTGAGGAGATTCAGAGTGTGTTTATAGTAACAAGAGATATTCTGGTTAGAAATATTACTGCATTTGAACTGAGTGAGTTTGGAGAATTAGATGGAAATCTTGAGACTGCATTTAGAGCATCTGCATATGTATCCGGTAAGAAGAAATATGATCCCGATGAGTGCAGAATATCTAGATTTGAGAGAGAGAAAGGAGATGGAACAACAAGAAAGAGAGTTGGATGAACATGAATCCTTGATTTCCCAAAAATTGCCTAAAGGTGTCGATAAGTATGATGGAAAGTTTCCTTTCAAAAATTTCTATTGGAATAAGATATGACATTTTGCTTCTAGATGTCCAGAGAGAATGGATAAGTATGGCTTACATGATAAGCATGATAGGAACGATAAATATGACAAGCATGAGAAGTATGATAAGCCTTACAAATGTAACCAAAAGTATAGGAATCAGAAGAACTGTTATTATGCTGCTGATGAAGGTATTATAGATGAAGAATAAGAAGGAGATGAGGTTGTATTCCTTGCCATTAAGGAAGATGGACCTCTACCTGTTGATTCCACTAGCTGTACTATTGAGGAGAAAACTTTAACTACTAAAGTTGGAAATAAAAATGAATGGCTAATTGACACTGGTTGTTCACATCATATGACAAGTGATAAAAGGAAATTTATGAGTATGGAAAGGTATGATGGTGGAATAATTATGCTTGGAGATGACAAAGCTTGTGGGATCCGTGGGATAGGTTATATTTCTTTTTATGGTAAGTATAACACTGATGATGTCTTATATGTTGAAGGTTTGAAAAGTAATCTTTTGAGTGTTGGACAGATGGCTGATAAAAGGTTATTATCTACAATTCAAGAATGGAAAATGCAAGATCTTGAATGCTTATGATATAGAGATTGCATCTAAAACTAAGACTGAAGGTAACATTTTTCATTTTAATGTTGGTGAGAAAATTTGTTTGATTGCTCAAATTGATGAGAGTTGGTTGTGCCATAGAAGAATGTGTCATGTAAATTTTGATTCAATGATTAAGATCTGTTCTACACATGTTATTAGAGATCTGCCTAAGATTGTTAAGCATGTTAATCCGATATGTAAGTAATGTCAGTTGGGTAAGAAAACAAGGATTTCTTTCAAGAGAAAATAGTATAAATATGATGGACTGCTAGATCTTGTGTATACTGACCTATGTGGACCTACTAATGTTAGAAGTGTGTAGGGCGATAGATATTTTATGCTACTAATTGATGATTATTCTAGGATGATGTGGGTTATCTTTTTCAAGGAGAAATAAGAAGCATTTGATAAATTCAAGATATTTAAAGAAAAAGTAGAGATTAAATCTAGATTGAAGGTGAAGTGTTTGAGATCTGATAGAGGTGGAGAATTTTGTTCCGGTGAGGTCAATTCATTCTGTTAGAAGCATGGGATTAGAAGATAATTATCTACTCCTAGAACCCCATAGAAGAATAGAGTTGTAGAGAGGAAGAACAAATTTTTCTTGGATGTTGTAAGGACTATGTTTATTGAAGGAAATGTTTTGAAGATTTAGTGGAGAAAAGCTATTAGTACTATTGTTTACACATTCAATAGAGTTCACATCAAAGGTGATACCAGTAAGACCCCTTATGAGATTTGGTTTGGACATGTTCCTATTGGGAGATATTTCAAAGTATTTGGTAGCAAATGTTATATCAAGAGTGATAAGAATATAAGAAATTTTGATGCTATAAGTGAATAAAGTATCTTCGTAGGATATTCTACGAAGAGCAAGGCCTACCTGTGCTAGAATAAGAGACTGATAAAGATAGAAAGTGAAAATGTGAAGGTGGATGAGAGCCTTGGGAAGGTGATCAGAGGATGTGGTTATGATGATGGACACCATATTATTTTAGCCCCTATTCAACCTGAAGAGCCTAAACGGAATGATCTAGTAGAGATAGTTAATTTGGATGTTGTTGTTGCTGGTGAAGGAGTGCACGAACATGAGAATCAGAAAAATCAGAAGACTCTAAGGTATGTAAGATTGAATCATTCTAAAAATCAAATTATTGATGATAAGAATAAATGTGTAATGACTGGAAGAAGGTTAGCTTCTCAAGAAGTATGCTTGATTTGTAAAGTCTAACCTAAAGATGTTGTTGAATACTGTAAAGATGAAAACTGGATAAGAGCTATGGAAGAAGAGTAGATCAAATTGAAAATAATAATCCATGAGAACTTGTGCCTAGACCTAAGGATAAAAATGCTATTGATACTAAGTGGGTATTCAAGAATAAATTGAATGAAGTCGGTGAATTTGTCATAAATAAAGCTAGATTGGTCTGCAAAGGATACTCACAACAAGAAGGAATTGATTATGAGGAAAATTTTCCTCCGATTGCTACACTTGAACTTGTTAGACTTTTGCTTGCTAATGTTGCTTATAAATATTTTAAGGTATATCTGATGGATGTCAAATCTACCTTTTTGAATAGTGATCTTGAAGAAGAAGTTTATATTGAGCAACCTAATGGATTGAAATAAGCTCTTGGAGCTTGGTATGCTAGACTAGATAAATATTTGTTGAAATTGGGATTTAGTAAAGGTGACGTTGACAGTAATTTATACTTTAAGATAGAAAATGATAACACCTTGATTGTTGAAGTCTTTATTGATGATATTATCTTCTTTATTCATGATATTATCATTGGAGGTGATCATGAATTGAGCATGAAGTTTGCTGGTGATATGGAAAAGGAATTTGAGATGTCTATGATTGGTGAGATGAATTTTTTCTTACGTTTTTTGATCGTAAAGACTGGAAAAGGTATATTCATATCTAAATCTAAGTATGTGAAGGAATTGCTGAAGAAGTTTGGATTAGATGACTCCAAACCGGTTGGAACTCCTATGGTGATTGGCTATAAATTGTCCAAGAATGATGAATCTCCTAGAGCTAATAAGAGCTTGTACAAATCTATGGTTCATGGATTCCTATATCTTACTCACACTAGATCAAAGGTTATGCATGCTATGTGCATGGTTGTTAGATATCAAGTTGATCCGAAAGAGAGTCATGTCACTGTTGTTAAGAGGATATTCAAATATCTGAAGGGAACATCCAATTATGGTCTATGGTATCCGAGGAAGGATGACTTCATGTTATGTGCCTATACTGATGTTGATTGGGCTGGTGATGTTGATGGCTAGAAGAACACTACTGGTGGAGCATTATTTTTTTGTAAGAAGTTGGTTTCATGGGCTAGTAAGAAACAAGATTCAGTGTTCTTATACACTACTAAAGCTGAGTACATTGTTGTTGCTAGTAATTGCACTTAGGTAGTTTGGATGAAGCAAATGTTAAATGATATCAGATTTGTTTATGATGCACCTACTATTATATACTCTAATAATTATAGTGCTATAACATGTCAAAGAAGACAGTGCAATATTCAAAGACTAAGCATGTGTCAATCAAATATCATTACTTGAGAGAGAAAGTCAGTGAAGAGAAGGTGAAGCTGGAGTATGTATCTACAAAGGAACAAATAGTTGATATTTTCACTAAACCTTTGCCAGCAAATACATTTATCTAGTTGAGAGACAAGTTAGGGGTATCCACCCCTCCTGTTGAGAAATAGATGTATTAAGTTGCATCGATCCGATGAATTTTAGAGCCTTATCCTTTTATCTGGATTGATGAGTTGGTGTTGCTCTTCTGGTGGAGTAGTCTGGTTATGTATTTTTGGGGGAGAGGGATTCATTTTTTTGTTTTAAGGAGAGAGTTTCGTTCTCTATTTTGAGATCTTTGGCATTGTTGTGAAAGGGGGAGAGAGATCATGTGAAAAAAACTGTTTTATCTATCTTGATATTAGGGGGAGTTGGCTAGTGATATCTTCTTTTCTTTGCATTGATTGTTTTTCACATTCATATGTTGCCAACAATGCCAAAGGGGGAGATTGTTGGATATGGTTGGTAATTGATACTGCTAGGATATTTTGTTGTCATTGATGTCAACCTATTCATGTGATTTATTCTGGTGATTGCATGTTGGGAAGATCTTTTGATCTGGTTTGTAGTGTTGTTTTGTTGATCATTGTTTTGCAGAGTTCGATATATCCTCCGGTATATTTCGGTGTAATCAGATCTTATGCTGAGACTTTGGGATATTTCTTGGTATGGTCTTATGTATCTTCATTTTAGATGGTTGTGATTTGGTGTCCCACAAGTTATCCTTCTTCGTGACAATTGCTGATTGGTTGTGTTATTGAGATTTTAGACATTGATCGATGAAGAATTTGATAAGTGGTGTTGGTGCATCTGTTCCTAATGATTCTAATGTTCTTTCTGGTGTTTCTTAATCATGTCCTATTTGTTTTGGTGATCCACATTGATTGTTGTGTGAGTTTTTGGTGGTTTCTATCAACCGGTGATGTTCTTCGTGTTATGTGGTTTTCCTGGTGGTTTAGCATGTTGCGATTGATCTTGGCATGATTTCTTGTGGAGCTGTACATTTGGGAATTTGATTTAGGTCCATGTTATGCTATGTAAATCATTATATTGGACTGGTGGTTGGTCTTTGTATTGGGTGATGTAATTTTGTAAATAAGGGTTGAGGTTTTAGCCGAACTTGCTGTCAAGGTTGATGGCTTGTATATATAGGTGATATATTCATGTAAATTGGGTGTTGATATTGTCTTTGAATTATCAGAGAGAGGTTTATGTGTGAATAAGTGATTTATCCTTCGGTGTTGAGTTTGAGGTGAGATTGGTGTTGCAAGCTAGACATTCACTATCTCAAAAATTTGTCACATTGAAAGAAATGATCATAAAAAATCAACATAGACTAAAATTCACACATTTGCTTCTCCACATATGCTTGCACATCATTCACAATAAATCCACATCAATTCATTCACAAACCCACTCATCCACACATCTTTATATACTAGGTTCGACATTGAGATAAATCACACGTCACACCACAAATAGCAACTATGCCAAAGTTCTAAGGGTTATGGGGCATCTTGATGAAGTTCCACCTAATTTAAAGGATTTTTTCCTTTGAAAATAAATCATATCAAAATGTGTATTTATTTTTCTTGATCATGATGTTTTATTATATGTTCCTTTTTTCTTATATAAACCTTTAGGATGGAGCGTTTGGCAAGTTGAAATTTGAGGTTTTAAGGGTAAATTTGCATGAACTATAAAATAAGGTTGGGAAGGTGATACTATTTTATTAGTTGTATTATATTATTTAATAAACTAAATAAACTATTGTCAATTATGCTTCTGGTTAGGGAGTAGTTAGAAAACAACATTCTCATGTATAAATGTTTTCTCTATTCATCAAATATTTACCTTTATCCCAGATTTAGGGGTGTAGACACCTAAAATTGTCCAGTCTAATTAAATAAATATTTTATTTATTTAATTATTTTAACCTAATTCTTCTATTAATTAAATAAATCTTTATTTATTTAATTAATTCATTTATCCTCTTCTAGCCTTATTTATTTATTTCTCATTTAAATAAATACATTGATCTCACTTCCTCTATTAATTAAATAAATCTTTATTTATTTAATTAATTCATTAACATTTTCTACCTATGACCCATGTCATTCATCTCTTAATTCATACACTACTTACCCTCTCATTATTTTATTATTTCTTTTACCTACCCTCTAATCATAGCCGACCATTTATCTCTTACACCTCTCAATCTTATCCCTCCTTATCTTATAGTGTCTTCTATATAAGGAGATGCTTCATTTATTATCAAGCCCTGGACATATACATTCTAATGAAGCATCCTTGCATTCGATCTTTCATATGCAATCCTACTTACAACCACATTTTCGTTCTTTGTTAAGCTCTTGTGCACACAAAATCTGAGAGCAAATATATCAAGCAAGATCAATGGAGATAGGAAGAATGGAGATTCAAACCCTATTGGACATGTGATGGTATAATCTTTGTGATTTCATTTAATTTGCATTGTCTTAGGTAATCTTCATATGTTATGGTGGATCTTTTTTGTTGTTAGGCTAGGGTTTTGTGGTTGAATTCATTTAGTCTTTCAATATTGTTTTATCTATTTTCACCATAAACATTTTGGCATGCCCCATGGGACATGGATTTTTGATAGATCTATGTTTTTTGCAGGTTTTTCTAACCCTATATTGTTGTTTTGTAAAACAATTTGGAGAATAACCTTGTGCAACTAGGGTTTTGGACACAAAATCAAGATCTTGGAGAGATTTGATCTGATTTCACAAACAGCTAAGAATATTTGTACCAAATTTTGTTTGCAAGTTGAGGACAATATTAAGAGTTTTCAATCCAAAATTCAGAGGTTTTTGAGCACATTTGCATTTTCCATGATTTTTTTATGATTTTTCATAAAAAAATAATTTTGAGAGCAAATTAGCAAAATTTTTAGATTTTCTTATATTTTTGGAAAGCTCTCAGATTTATACACATGATCTGTTCTTTGTGATTTTAATTTTGATGCAAAATATTACCCTAAAAATAGGATCTTTAAAAATTAGGGTTTTTCATTATTTTGATCAGAACTTACAAACGGCTTTGAATTTTGGCATCAAATGTTTTTACAAGTCAGGAATATTATTAGACATGTTTACTAAAAATTTCAGAGTTTTTGGATAAATTGTGAATTTTATATGAATTTTTTATGCTTTTTCATAAAAAATTAATTTAGAGAGAAAATTAGCGAATGTTTTTGGATTTTATTACATTTTTGGAAATATCTTAGAATTATACATATGATATGTTCTTTGTGATGTTAAATTTGATTCATAATCATTCCTAAAAAATTGGATCTTTGAAAATTAGGGTTTTGCATTATTTTTCTGATGTCTCACAAACTGCTTAAAAATTTTGTAGGAAATTTTTTTATGCAGGTTTGGAAGGTCATCAAGAGTGTCTAGTAAAAATTTCAGATTTTTTGGATCCATTTTGCATTTTATATGAATTTGTTATGATTTTTCATAAAGAATTAATTTTTGAAGCAAATTAGCAATTTTTTTGGATTTTCTTACATTTCTGGAAATCTCTTAAAATTTTATAGGTGGACTTTTTTTATGATGAATCAGATCTTTGAATTGTTCAACAAAATGCATTGTTGAAGGTCCGTATTTAACAAAGTCTTTTGGATCTAAAATTTACCTAATTTCTGTGCTTGCAGGAAGGGGTGATCATTTGAAACAATCCAAACTACTAACAAATATTTGTTACAGGACCTTGACAAGGATTTTATTTTGATCTTTATTATGTGCCTTGTTTTCATAGATTATCAAACCCTTCAATTGGTGCACTAAAATTGAACCAATGTCTTTTGTGTCTTGGGCAATAGGCTCTTTTTGTTTAATCTTTAGAGGACCTGTCTCCCCGTGTGGTCATTAGGACTACTGGTGAGGAGAGAATGACCCAAGTGGTAGCGAGGAAAACCCACCTCTTTCAAACCATTATAAACAACTGTATTCATGGTGAAAACTATGGATAACATGTGTTGATTAGTTCATATCGACATTATGTCTCCCCATAAACCTGTTTGATAAAATTTATTTGATCAGTTGTAGGGCGTAACCCCTACTGGCTAGGAGCCTTCTATATTTACAGAGTTGAAAGTGCCGCATGTATGGCCACATGAGCGGATGCCCTTACTAGCACCTTTTTGGTTTAGAAGCCAAAATCCTTCTAGTTGTTGGGTCAGGAGGTCGGACCTCAGGAGCGACCCATTAGAATTAGAATTAAGGAGGGTGGTGAGTGGAAGACTACTTTTAAGACCACAGAAGGATTGTATGAATGTCTTGTGATGCCATTTGGACTCACCAATACCCCAAGCACCTTCATGAGGTTGATGAATGAGGTGTTAAAGGACTTCACAGGCAGGTTTGTGGTGGTTTACCTAGATGACATTCTCATCTATAGCAGAACCAAAGAGGAGCACCTTGAGAATTTGAGGTTAGTCTTAGAGAGGTTGCATGAAGAGAAGTTATCAATCAACCTAGAGAAGTGTGACTTCTTGAAGCAAGGGCTGGTCTACTTGGGATTTGTGGTGTCTAAGGGAACCTTGAAGGTGGATCCAAGAAAAGTGGAGGCAATCTTGAATTGGCCTGCCCCTAGAACAGACACTGAAGTTAAGAGTTTCCATGGTTTAGCCCAATTCTATAGAAAGTTTGTGAGGAACTTTAGTGGCATATGTGCATCAGTCCTTGACACCATAAAAGGAGGCCTTAAAAATAAGTTCAAATGGACTGAACAGGCTGATAAAGCATTCCAATTATTGAAGCAAGAAGTAGCCACAAAACCCATCCTACTCTTACCTAGTTTTGACAAGCTATTCACATTGAAGTGTGATGCAAGTGGAATTGTAGTAGGTGGTGTATTGAGTCAAGAGGGAAGGCCTATGGCATTTTTCAGTTAGAAGCTCAGTGAAGCAAAGAAGAAGTACTCAGCCTATGACCTAGAGTTGTATGCACTAGTTCATTCTCTCAAAAAATGGAGGCATTACCTACTCCCAAAGGAATTTGTGGTGTTCACAGATAACCAGGATTTGAGATACATTAACACTCAAGAGAAGCTTCGCAATAGACATTTGAAATGGATGGAATACCTCCAATCCTTCACCTTCACCATCAAGCATAAAAAGGGGCAACTCAACAAGGTGGTAGATGCTTTAAGCAGGAAGTTGTTGACAGTTCAAGAGTTACAATTGCAGAGCATAGGAATAGAAGGTTTCAAGGACCTCTATGAAGGAGATGAAGACTTCTCATCAGCCTACAAGGTTTGCAAGGAGTTTGAGAATCATTTTCATGGTGAGTATGCAGATTACACTCTCCAAAATGGTCTCTTGTTCAAAGGTAATCAGTTATGTGTGCCTAGAGGATCCATGAGGGAAAACCTCACCCAAGAAAAACATAATGGTAGTTTAAGTGGACACTTTGGAGTCAACAAAACTTTGGATCTAGTACAAAGGTACTACTATTGGCCCAAGTTGCCAAGAGATGTGAAAAGGTATGTGGAGCAATGTGGTGTGTGTCAAAGGGAAAAAGGAGGATCAAGTAATGCAGGCCTCTATCAACCATTGCCGATCCCAAATAGGCCTTGGGAATGTGTAAGAATGGACTTTGTAGTAGTACTCCCCAAGAAAAAGACATGTATGGATAGCATCTATGTGGTAGTGGATATATTTTCCAAGATGAGCCATTTCATTCCATGTATAAGTACACATGATGCTAGCTATGTTGCACATCTCTTCTTTAAGGAGATTGTAAGGATTCATGGACTTCCTTTAAGCATTGTTTCAGATAGGGACAACAAGTTCATGGGCCATTTTTGGAAAACTTTGTGGAGGAGACTAGGAACTAATTTATCATTTAGCTCAGCTTACCATCCACAAACTGATGGTCAAACTGAAGTCATCAATAGGGTGTTAGGCAGCTTGTTGAGGTGTCTAACCAAGGAGTATGGGCAAACATGGGATCTAGTCATTCCACAAGCAGAGTATGCATATAATGATAGTGTGAATAGGACCACTAGAAGGAGTCCTTTTGAGGTTGTCTATGGTAGACATCCAAGGGGAGTGTGTGAACTCAGGGAACTTGGTTCCATGGAGATGAAGACTGGGCAAGCAGAGGACTTCACTCAAACCATCAAGGAAGTCCAAGGACAGGTCAAGAAAGCCATCCTAGAGTCTACTCAAAAACTAAAAGCAAAAGTGGATGAGAAAAGGAGAGAGGTTCAATTCAAGGTGGGTGACTATGTGATGGTCCATCTGAGCAAAGCTAGAATGCAAAGTGGCAAGCCTACTAAACTGCAAATGAAGAGGGTAGGACCTTGTAGAATTCTGTCAAAATATGGTGAGAACACCTACAAGGTTGATCTTCCTTCAGATTTAGCCATTTCACCAGTCTTCAATGTTGCTGATCTGATAATGTACAAGGGTGAGATAGCAGGGAAGACTAAGAATCAAGCCAAGGTACTACAAGACTTGGATGTGAATTCCTTACCTCAAGTGAAGTAGCCCATAGCAGAGGAGATCTTGGAGTCAAGGGTGAAGAAGTCTACTAGACACCAAGTCTACATGGAGCACCTGGTGAAGTGGGCAGGTCAACCTGTGTCTGAAGCTACTTGGGTTGAAGAGAGCAAGTTCAAGAAGCTTTTCATTGATCCGGCTCTTCTTACTCCCCTAGTTCCTTAGTTTGTTGCAGAGGGGGAGTATAGTGTAGGAGCACCCTTTAAAGGGCTCCCACCATTTAATTTTGTTGTGTTCTTGCCTCTTTATGAAGCCATTGTAAATATAATAAGAGCCATGTGCTCATTGGGTCTAGTTTAGGTCCTAGGTTCATGAGTCTAGGTTGAGTTTTCTTGAAGAATAGAGGGTATGTGTCCCTTTGAGATGTTTAGGGTCCTTCTTAGCATGATGGTGTCCATAGGATAGCCCAATGTGGGCCTAGGAGTCAAGAAAAGCAACATTGAGAAAGTTGCTCAAAAGTTGCATGACAACTTTTCAAAGTTGTCAAGCAACTTTTCCACCTAGTAGGTCAAAATCCTTAGTTTAGAGTGGAAAACCATAATATGGGCACACAGACCAAGGAAAGGGTACTATATGTAGTTGCAAACCCTAAGATGATGGGTTGGATGTTAGTTTTGTATGGCCCAAGGAAAGTGACTTGACTGTGACAACAATTTTGTTGCTAGTTGGCACTAATGGAGCAATGAAGGATTGATAATGAGTTGATCTTCAAGAAAAAATATGTTGAAAGTCTTATATGGTGTATATACATTCATTTTGAGCATTTAGTTTAGGTTTTTTTTCACAGGTGTTGTGTGTTTGTAAATATTTTGTAAACTTCCTTCTTATTGTGCAGTTTTGGACTGGTTTGTGTCAATGGGTTGATAACTCCTTTCCCCATTGTGGAATCACCATGAAACCATGGGGAATAGGAATTAGACCCTGTACATTACTTCAAAGAAAGTAGGGCCCTTTAAGATGCAGGAAATCCAACCAAAGACCCACTCCTAGGCAAGACTAGACAGTGCCCAACTAGGAAGGGTTAAAGTTGCAGAGGTCCAGGAGAGTAAGGAATGTCAGAGGAGGAGGAACCATTTGGAGGAGTTGTAGAGGGGTGAGTGGAGAACCATTGGTGAGAAGGAGGAGCTTCCACCAATATAGACAAGGTGGCAAGAACATCAAACCAACATTGTGATCCTGGCAGGCCTAAAAACCCTCTTTAAAACCCTTAAAAATCTCAAAATACACCTAGGGTAGTGTACGGACACTTGGAGGCCCAAAAATAGAAAAATAATTGAGCCCTTGCCAAATGAATAGCAGGTCTTTTGGGTAGTTTCACAAGCATATGCATCATCTGCAAGAGGGAGCCCTAAAAGTCCGTATAGGAGGCCTAATTGGGCACATTCCTTGTAGCCCTATTTTGTAAGAATAAAGACAAAATAGTGAAATTGGTAAGGGGTAGAAAGGTTGAAACCTCCTGGGGGCACATGAATGGATGGGAAACCTTGTCTAAGACCTATCCTATCCTTGATAGGACCTAAGAAGGTGTGGAACAAGCCAAACCCTTATTAGCCTAAGTAAGGGTTCTTTGAATCTCATGAGTAGGTGAGACCTTAGGAGAAGTAATTCAAGTTGTTGGTGGGTGGATTGGGAAAGGTCAGGGGATTCCACAAGAAGGGGAAGTCTTAGAGACCCTAGGGTGTGGCTAGAACACCTAGTGATCCAAGGAAAGGATCTAAGAGCATAGACTAGGCTAGTTTATCCCATTCCCTATCCCATCATCTTGTCACAAAAAATAGTCAAACATTCAGATTTGGTCACAACAAGTCACTTCACAGATTGAAAAAAATTGTACTCAATTTTTGGAAATGTGTCTGTGTCTGACAGAACCACGTCTATGTCATATAACCACGTCTGTGAAGGGAGAAAATGCGTGTGTCCCCATTTGAGCAACATTGCATTTACAAAATCTCAGAAATGGGTCTGTGTCCGACAAAACCACGTCTGTGTCATTTAAGCATGTCTGTGAAGTATACAGGCATGTCTATGTTCAAAATCGAAAACTTTCATAATCCAGCAAACAAGAAACAGTAAGTTTCAAACTTATTGAGCTTCCTAGGTATCTCTCTAGGTTTTCATCTAGTATTCAACCTGTCTTTGGGTCTCACAAAGTCCATCATTGCTTTACACCTTACATTACATTCACATTTGTCTAAACTTGAGTCAAAAGATCACTTGCTTGTCCTCATCTTGCTTTGTCAACACATTACATACAACATTTTGCTAAGTGGTCCCTCATCAAGGTCTATCACCTTTGGGTCTCATTTGGTCTTACTTAGAGTCAAGTTCAACTTACCTCATTAAAAGAAACTATCATCTCTTTGGAAGCCACACCTACTCTATTACATGCATACTTGGTCTTATGCTTTGGACATTGCAAGTAAACTTCAGATTCATTTACACTCCATCCAACTCTTGGTCTATCATATCTTTCCATTTTCATCTAGTCTCACACATCCTAGTCAAGACCTAGTTTATAGTTGAAACCCATTCCCAAAAATCTAGGAGAGAAACTAAAGAGGCTCAAGAGTCCGCAAACATGATTTCCTATGATTATGACAATGATATCTTTTTCAATTCTGATCGTACCACATTACCTAACATGGATGCCTATAGAAACATTCCAAATGTTGAGAACATGGACACTTGAAACAACAATGATACACACAATGACAATATGGACAACTTTTCCGTACATTTAGCAGAAGTGGAAAACTCCATTATGGATCCCCATTTCAATCGATTGGTTGAGGAAATAATGAGGAGAGATAGACAATACTTCTTACAAGTGATGGCACAAAGTGAAGCCAAGATCCCTCATGATTTTGAAATGTCTCAAATAATGGAAAATTGTCCTTTGCAACAACCTCACCTCAACATGGATCCAAGGAGGCCTAATAGTGGAGGTAATAGAGGACCATATCTTGTGCCTGAATCACCATCATCTTTGTTTCAAAAACCAGAGGTCCCATACACAAATGGTCAAGCATATGATACTCACCTTCGCAGACCATTATGGAAGTCTTATGCAGAAAAATATACTTAATCACATGCTAATGCTAAAGACCTACCACCAAAGCAATTGGATATTCAAAGGCATGCTCAAAATTTGGACACAAGGAAACCCCATGTCAAATTTGGGAGCAACACACTAGAAAAAACTCATGATGTGCCTATAGAGTATGGTATACATGGACAAAGCAGATATTCCATTCCTCACCATGACTCTATACCAAGTGGTCCTTATACATATACGCAACATCATTATAGACCTCCTCCATATTAACATGTGTATGATCAATATCATCCATATATGCAACATGCTCCTCCTCCACCTAGTGGTTTAGGCATGGGGTATGGTCCAAGAAGTCGATCTCCACCTAAGAACAATTGGGAACATTAAATCAAAGACTTACAATAGAAAATGGAGGACATAAACACACCGAAGCCAACTTACACAATGAGAGACATATTTCCCTATCCATTTGACAAAAGCATTCCAATGCCTCCATTTCCTACACACTTTGTGACACCTAAGTTTGATAAGTATAGAGGAAAAGGGGATCCTAAGGCACATATAAGACAATTTTTCATAGCCTACATTGAGATAGTAATAGAACAGACATATTTGATCAGATTATTCCCACAGAGCTTAGGTGATCAAGCTATGGAATGGTTCTCCCAACTTGCACCTGGAATTAAGTCATGGGGTGACTTAACAGAGGCATTTATCCAACATTTCTCATACAACATAGAGACAGACATATCAGTCACTACTTTGTGCAACACCAAACAAAAGGATGGAGAATCTTTTTCATCATTTTTACAAAGATGGAGAAATCTAGCCAGCAGATGCTCTTGTGAAATTCCATAAAAAAAAATGGTACAGATGTTCACTCAGAATGTTAACAAAGACATTGGTTATGACCTAAGAAAAGCTTGTTTGTCCACCTTCAAGGATGTTATTGAAAAAGGCTTAGCAATAGAGAAGGTCCTAATTGAACAAGGAGTCATTAAGATATTCAAAGAAAACAAAGAGGACTTTAAAGGAAAAGACAAGCCAAGATTTTGTAATAAAAACAAGAACACAGTTAATGATGGTGTTGTTGATGCTAATACAGTGCGACCCATAATCATTTTTTTTGGATCAAGCTCTACAAACTATCAAGTGAATACTCAAACAACTTCCAAATCATGAAGGAAGTACACTCCATTGGGAGAACCACTAGAATCAATTTTCAAGAAGCTAGTGGCAAACAAATTAATAACAATTCAAGATCTTCCTCCATATGAACCAAAGGTTAAACCAAATTGGTGGAATTATTATGAGTATTGTGAATTTCATAAGAGCAAAGGTCATCAAACAAGAAATTGTCATCAAATTAAGAACATCATACAATATCTCATTGATAGAGGTGAAATTGAGATTGAGGGACACTCATCTAACCAAGAACATGAGATGTTTAAAAAACCATTCCCAAAAGATGATAACGGAAAGGATAAAGCCATAGATGACCAAACCAACTATACCAGAGCATCATATAACTGTGATTCAACTATCAATCACATTTCGATAGACAATTATGTCTCTACCATTATCATCAAGGACAAAATGCTGGAAAGTTCTACCCAAAGACCCAAGATTGTCCTAAAAGGCATTGGATCTTCTTTCGAACCTACCTCTGAATTTAATGTTACAACTCATCGAGGTAAATTCACTTTGCATGGTGCTCCAACTAAAAACACCACTTCCTCATCAACCTAACCTGAGTATGACCTAGTACAATAGTTAGGGAAGACACCCACGCTTATCTCAATCCTTGAGCTCTTACACATATCCCCCGCACATAAAGCCATTCTTGACAAAATCTTGAGAGACACTTCTATTCGTACTGATTTGAACATGGACCAGTTTCAAGCCATGGTGGGATACCTTTCCATTTAACACTCCCTTACATTAACAGAATCTGACGACGCCTCCATGAGCCACCAACATAATGCACCTTTACACATTGAAGCCTTCCTACACAAACATCAAATAAAACGAGTCCTGATAGATGGAGGAGCAGGTCTAAACATTTGTACATTGAGCACTATTAAACAATTGGGATATTCTGAAAAATTTGTGAATGCTACAAACAAAATTACCATCAAGGCATATGATGATGAAGAGCGCTCATCCAAGGGAACAATAACCTTACCTCTCAGAGTTGGGCCAGTTACAAAAGATGTGGTTTGTCAAGTCCTTGATCTAGAGCTCACATACAACATATTTCTAGGACATGCATGGATTTGTGAAATGAGAGTTGTTCCATCAACATATCATCTATGCATCAAGTTTCCACACAATGGAGTTGAAGTGACCATCGAAGCTGACCCAAATCCATTCATATATTGCAATAATCTGTGACCTAGATCAGAAATAACAATCCGAGTCAATCGAGAAGCTATTCCTTCATCAGTATATGTGGATCTAAAATCCCTGAAAGCTTCTACATCAATACAAACAGAGATCAAAGAAAAGTTCAAGATTAAAGACATGGGATGTGGTGAGTATATATCTAATTTTGATCAACTCCCACTATCTCCTAAGACATTTAGTCGACAGGAACAACCTACAAACAATTTGCAATATCAAGGAATTAGGTGTGAACCACCTAGTGTTGTGGCTACTAAGTCTGAATGCAAATCTCCTCTAGTGGTGCAAGCAACTCTTGATATCAATAGTCCTAAGAGTGGTTCCAACAAAGAATCTATTGAGTGTATCACCAACCCTCTTGATAACTCACATAGCCTTACCATTTCATCCACTCATTCCATTTCCACTCCGCTCCCAGACTTGGAATACCAAGAATTACAAAAGCCCTTACTCACTGGGGATAAAAAATCAAGCTTTGAAAAGAAAAATCTAAAAGTCAAAAATAAAGAAAAGTCCTTTAGTCCAAATCAAAATCAAAAGAAAGAAAAAGAACAAGAGTTGATCTCCCCTAATATCAAAATAACTAGGGGCAAAAGTTCTATAATTTTAAGTTAAAAAGAACACTTGTTGATCCCAAGTCTCCATCATGCTATCCTAATTTCACTTATTTTAACAATCATAAGCCTTCATAACTCATCCACTTGTGCCACACATACTTTCCATTCTGGTGATACATCATGGACCTTTAATGGAGCTTTCTCAAAGGACTTTTTTATCAGAGGTGTCCAAACTTCTTTAGGTGACATGCATATGGACTTGTGTAGTTCACACATTAGTAATTCTATCTCACTTCCTTTCTAAAGGAAGACAGTCACTCAAGCTACACATAATTCAGTCAAAGAACAATGCAGCTACAATCATAAGGTTAAGCCTCTAACATTTAAGGTGGGTTACCTAGTTCTCAAGGAATATCCTAGAAATCAGCAAGACAGAGAGAAGAAGGGCAAGTTCGAACAAATTTGG
The DNA here is from genome assembly GCF_030272615.1 of Cryptomeria japonica. Taxonomy (NCBI): domain Eukaryota; kingdom Viridiplantae; phylum Streptophyta; class Pinopsida; order Cupressales; family Cupressaceae; genus Cryptomeria; species Cryptomeria japonica. Next base: position 547,000,380 of record NC_081415.1, read on the forward strand.
CTTGGTCCTTACATCATCACAGCGGCCTATGGATCTGGTGCATATCATCTCTCAACCATAGAGGGTGAACCTTTGGAGTATCCTATCAACAACATGCACCTTCGTAGGTTTTACACATAGTTCTTCAAGGGTATCTTAATTCAAAAATACAAAAAAAAAAAATACAAAAATATCATAAACATAAAAAATCATTACTTGGTGAAAACCTGGCAAACAAGCGCCTTGTGACACAAAAAAATTGATAAATAAAAAAAGTAAAGAAAAAAAACATTTCATCCAATGGTGAAAACCACTTCGGTGGCACTCTAGGCAAGTACTGTGGTGAAAATCGGGTCACCAATGCCATGTGTAGAGACATTGCTCCTCCCTCCTTCAGGATTCCATTTCATCATTTCACTTTGCACACACTCACAACCTCTTCATCCATAATAAACTTACCCATTCCCATCATGGCTTGTCATTGATCTAACCAAGATTGGTTAGCCATTCATAATAAACCTCCCTTTTTCAGCCCTTTCCATCCATAATAAATCAATTCCTATCTGTGGCTAAAGAAAATCCTATGTCTAGTGATGGGTGTGGAACTGAGAGCATCACATATTCTGAGGAGTATAGTTTCTTCTAGTTTTCTTCAGTCTATCCGTGCACAATCCACAATATCATCGCCAATCTGCAATAAAGTGTCATATTCTCTGCAATAAAGTATCAGTTTCATGGATTTAGTCAGTTTCATATGAGACAACAACAACAATGGGCTTCAACAAATTAAATATTGCAACAGACTCAGACAACATTATGGTTCAGTGCTATTTATTCTTTTGTGAAAGTAAACATTGTGACCACAATCAACTACTTATACAAGTGACAAGAGACACTAAACCTGAGGACTACAGTGGATGTTGGTGTCAAGTCTTGGTTTTCTTTTGATTTTATCTTTTTGGTGACATGTCTTTTAGCTTTTCTAGGATGTCTCTGACTAGAGATTCTATCTCTAGGATGTCGTTGACTAGAAAGGCGAGGATGGGGTCTCGTCACCTATTTTTCTTTTGCTGCCTAAGGATTGTCTCTTAGTAATGCTATGACTTGTCCAAGGATATGAGGACACTGTGAGTCTAGTGTGAACTAGGGCATCCTTTGTTTGCAATTGTCTAATCTCCATGCAAATGGGTACAATGACTTTCTAGGTCGAACATATGCCTCGATTGTCATAACCTACTTGCCAGAATAAATCTCAATGATGATAACGCACAAGAAGCTCTTTCACATTCATATCTTCTATCTTCCATCCCCCTTTCTTGATTGACTTCCATCATCCTTCTTGAGTCCATGTAGCTTGCTATCACACGACTGAGTATAATGACATGCCAAAAATATTTGCATCTTATGTAGTTTGCACCTACATTACCACATATTAGCATTTCATATATACATATAGATATCACAATTGCACCACATCCTGCACACAACACATTTTAGCACATTTTATATTCTCATCATGTAAATAGTTATTTGCATTATCATATTCATCTACATTTCATACATTCACATTTGCATCATGCATAACATATAAAACATAAAAGAACAAAAATATTGCATTTCATTATGTACATATTTGCATCCATATCATAAGCATCACATAGAAACATACATCACATAGATACACATGCATATAGCTGCCGCAAGGATGAATCATCTCATATATATAATCATAAGTGTCATGATACAATGATGTCAAAATCATATGGCTACAACCACCCGAAGCTATCATCATACAAAATCGTATAAAACTGATACATAGGGAGCCCTCTAGGTTATGATGAACTCCCTCCCTCAGAGTCGCCTAGCCTCGACAAATTCTGAACCTTAGAAGGACCTGCCCCAGGATTGTCTCTCCTGTCCCCTCTATCTGGTGGTGGTGGAGGACACATGACCCCACCACTCGATGCCTGTCTCCTATCCCTCCCTCTAGTGGTCGTCGTTGTCCGCGATGGTCTACAGAAGCTCCTAGCCCGCTGCTCTGGTAGCACTACTCCATAGTATAGGTGTCTCTAGTAGCCTATCTCCTCCCTGACTCACAAAACATAAGTATATCTAGCTCCTGTGTCCTCTTCCACCTGCCTCCCTACCCTCAGTGCTATCTTAGCCTCTATATAATGCTGGATAGCCTGATCCCTCTCCTGCTCCGTATCCCTCAGCGGTCTCTGGAGCCTATCCCTCTCCCGCTCAAGATCCTGGATCTCATCTGCCTGTCCTTAGTAGATGTCCCTCAACTCCAATAGCTCATCCTCCTCCTTTCCCCCATGTACCTGTGGCTTCCCCCATCCCTGTCTTCATCCCTGTCCCTGTCCATGTACCTGCCTGGGACCCTGTGTTGCTGGCACCCATAAAGGCAGTCCACCTCTGCCTCTCACCACGCGAGCTTGTCTCTCCTCTCCACCCTCTCTCCATAGAGCCACTCTCCTCTCTCCTATCACACCTCGCCTCCTCCGTCAACCTCTACCTATGCCATCTCCATCATCATCCTCATCACCCCTGCCATCTCCATCTATCTGCTCTGCTAGGTCTATCAGTCATGGAAATGGATGCTCAGCCCAATATGCAATATACTTGGAATCCATCCCTACATCCTCTATCTTTGCCCACATATCCCAAGGAAATGGAGTCATCTTTTCCAGCTGCATCACTACCTGATCATATGACAATAACGACTTGAAGTGTGCCTGATCCCTCATTGTCCGAGCATACATCCTAGAACCCCGTGGCATTCGCTGAATCCTGCCAAATTGCCTGCCCACTCTGTCCACCAATTGCGTCTCCAGTACATAGGGCGTCTGCCCAATCAGATACCTGCTCTTGAATGTGTATGGTAGGTCCACGGTGTCATCCTCCCACTCCTTGCACTCTCGGTATGGTCTCCATACCACAATGCCAATCTTATCGATGACCTGGCGCCAGTACTCCAATTTCCTAGTCCGCGGATGAGATGTAATCATATCATATAAATGCATAAAACTGCACCCATGGCCCCTGCCTCTGAAATGAATTGGTTGGGTAACCGGTAGATGCCCATACCTGCAATAATGTCACTCCACAGCCCAATCCTATAGATCCATGGTATATAAACTGAAGAAGCTCATAGTACAAATGTGCCAGCACGCACGGTCCCTAGGCATATTTGGTATGTTGTGTCACTAGTGTCTCCAATATTCTCCCCCAACCCACAACCAACCCTCGTGTCGCCCTATCTAGACACAAGAACCCACTAATCACTCCTGCCATTACTGATGGTAGTGCCAATCCTATCCGTGTCATGGTATCCCAAGCCATGTGTCCTGCCGTCATCTCCACTCACGGATCCTGAAACACTCGTCTCAGGGAATCTCGATCATAAGGAACTAATTCCCCATCGATCGGTATCCTCAGAATCCTATACACATCCTCTAAGGTGGCTATCATCTCACCCATCGGCAAATGGAAAGTGCAAGTCTCTGAGTGCCATCTCTCAGCTAACGCAGTCAGCAACCCCATGTTCACCCAGAACTTAGGCACATACAGAATGAATCGCAAGCCCATAACCTCAATAGCTGCTCTATTCTCAAATGTTAGCTCCGGTCGTAAGGTCTGAGTCGATGAGAATCTCTCCCGTGACTCCAGCATAGGTAGGTACTCCTGCAATCAAACAAATCAGCTTTGTCAGTCAAAGTGGCATTCATTGTTTATCACAAAATGCTGCTTATTATCCTAGTGCTTATATCTATCATATGATGCTCTATCCTAGTGACACTCACTGTTCATCACAAAGTGTTGTTGTTTATCCTAGTGGTACTCCCTGTTCATCACAAAGTGCTGCTCATATTTTCACTCATTGTTCATCACAAAGTGCTACTCTTTTTAGTACTCTCTATTCATCACAAAGTACTATGTCTTGGTACTCCCTGTTCATCACAAAGTGCCTCGATCTATCCTATCCTAGGGCCTCTACTTGAGTGTATCCTCTTGAGTAGTTTCCTAATTGGCAATGTATGTTCTATCACAAAATTGTCAATCCTAACCCTATTTGCTATCCTAGTCTTCCCTAGAGGACCTGCTTGAGTGTATCCTCTCAACAACTTATCCAATCGACAACGTATGTTCATCACAGAACTATCGATTTGACCTAGAAGACACAAACGCGCCTTCATGACATAAACGCGCTTACATATTGCACAAATGCGCCTGCTCTGCACATACGCGCCTAAAATACGTAGACGTGCCTATGCTTTGCACAGACGTGCCTGCTCTGCACAAACATTCCCATATAGCATAGATGCATCGACACAACACAAATGTGCTGGCATTTGACATAGATGCCTTTTCCTTCATAGACGCGCCTGGCATAAATACAGACGCGCTTGTCACCAACACAGACGCGCCTCGACATTTTTTGACCTTATTTGACATACCTAGTGTGCATTTATTTCTCTACCTAACATGCATTTATGACAACATTTAATGCAACAAAGTACAAGGAGGTTTTGCGGTACTCACTAGCTCTCATGCATTTGCTGGCCTCTTAGATCGGCGAACGCGATCTAATCTGTGAACCAATACCATCACTGCTGACTGCTGCTGCTTTATTCTCTCTCTGCACTGTGATCTCTTGGATGTGTGGATGACAATGAGGATGTCAACCCCTTGTGGTCTATCTTATAGACTGCCCTAGCCCTAGCCCTAGCCCTAGTCTCCCGAGTCAGTCTTCTTTATCTCGTGACTCTGTCACTCTAACCTATCCAGTTAGTCCATTCTAGCCTTTCTTTCTTATCGAGAGATTGTCTATGATCTTTTCAGACATTTTCATCCAATCTCCCTAGGGGGCATATCATTCCCATCTTGGGGCAACTTTGTATCAGTTCATCTTATCTTTTTTGAAACAATGTGACAACCTGCATTGTCTCAAAGAGGGGCAAAATGTAGACACCTAAAATTGTCCAGTCTAATTAAATAAATATTTTATTTATTTAATAATTTTAACCTAATTCTTCTATTAATTAAATAAATCCTTATTTATTTAATTAATTCATTTATGCTCTTCTAGCCTTATTTCTCATTTAAATAAAAATATTTATTTATTTAAATTATCCTTTTTCTAAATTAAATAAATATCTTAATTATTTAATTGATCCCACTTCCTCTATGAATTAAATAAATCTTTATTTATTTAATTAATTCATTAACCTTTTCTACCTATGACACATGTCTTTCATCTCTTAATTCATACACTACCTACCCTCTCATTATTTTATTATTTATTTTACCTACCCTCTATTCATAGCTAACCATTTATCTCTTACACCTCTCAATCTTATCCCTCCATTTCTTATAGTGTCTTCTATATAAGGAGATGCTTCCTTCATTATCAAGCCCTGGACATATACATTTTAATCAAGCATCCTAGCATTCGATCTTTCATATGCGATCCTACTTGCAACCACATTTCCGTTCTTCGTTGAGCACTTGTGCACACAAAATCTGAGAGCAAATATATCAAGCAAGATCAATGGAGATAGGAAGAATGGAGATCCAAACCCTATTGGACATGTGATGGTATAATATTTGTGATTTCATTTGATTTGCATTGTCTTAGGTAATCTTCATATGTTATGGTGGATCGATATATTATTTATTTTGTATTTTAGGGAGTTATTGATTTCAAAGTTATCAAGTTGTTTATTTTTTAAAATCAAAATCAACATTTAATGCTGCCATTAAGAAATAAGAAAGAAACAGAAAGAAACAAAAGTGCGGTGTGAAATGGGGAGGGGCAGAAAACAAAATGGTTGGAATTCGTAGTTCGCATAGCATGAAATCGGTCACATAGAAAATATATTATATAAAAATTAGATTTTCAAATATGCCCTTCCAGTAGTCATGGTGATGGTCACATGCTCATAAACAAATAATAACAGTCACAACAAGAAATTGAAAGAGATTCACAAACAGAAGGTTATATTAGCAAACAAAAGAGAATCACAAATAGAAGGATGATATTAGACATGAAAGAATTATTTATTTATTTATTAATTATATATTTGTTTAATTGTAGCTACATATTTGTCATTTTTAATTATTTTAAACATCAGCTACACCATTACGTCAATATCTAGGAAGAGTCATTCGCTCTTAATAATATGATTAAGGTACGACTTCTGACTTGTGTAACATTGTAGCCAGCCTATGGGTGTAGAAGAAATAGGGTGAACATCTTGCATTAATAAATAATTTAATTTGAGGATGAACGTTTTGTATCAAAATGATGATGATGGGAATGAATATGTTTCTTAAGGTGTATGGTCACAATAAGAATACACTTCTAGATTTAAAAGTGTTTAACATTGAGAGTTGACTAACATTCTTTATGCTTAATATGTTGCTTAGTGGGTGTGGTTTAAGGCTAGCCATTATGCACACATATTGGAGACACATTTATAACAATTCAATGATGTTCTTTATTATTTATACAAAGGTTATCTTTTCAACTTTTTTCTTATTGAGATTTACATTTATTATTTTTGGAAGAGCCTCTTTATTTTGGGTATGGAATTTTTCTGCATTTTGCCATGGAGTGCTGGTACATTATTTGGAAAATCAATTGTGATATTTATTCCCAATTTTTTTTATAAATTAGAAACATGAGATAGTAGTTTTGTGAGATTGTTTTATAGGTACATAGGTACTATTACTAGAGTTTAGAGTGTTAGGAGTGTCAATGTTTCTCTCCTTTGAAGATTAATACATACTTATTTTATGCTCAAGCCCAAGGTAGTTCACTACTCTTGATTTGGACTTGCAAGACTAAGGCTCACAATCTTATAGAAAGATACAATGGAGTTGCATTCCTAACACAAAAAATCATAGGGAAAGATACAACAAGCCTGCATTACTAAAGCGCATTTCTCCATGACAAGATACAAATATTCACAATCTATCAAATGGAAAACTATCTTTTGGTGGGAACAAGGAAATAATGAATTGAATTACAAGATCTCATAATCATTAAACTATCCTTGAACCATTTTTTCAAGTGAATAATATCATGGAAAATATAACCCACACATTCAATCTCTCAAAGCTCTGTCACATTGAAAGAAATGATCATCAAAGATCAACACAAACTAAAATTCACACTTTTTCTTCTTCACATATGCTTTCACATCATTCACAAATTCACTCATGTGCACATCTTTATATACCAGGTTATTCATTGAAACCCTCAACTAGGTTAGATATAGATATAAATTACACAAGTTCAGCCACAAATACCAACTATGCTAAAGTTCTAAGGGTTATGAGGCACCCTGATGAAGTTCTAAATAATTTAAAAGATTTATTTCTTCGAAAATAAATCTTCTCAAAATGTGTATTTATTTTTCTTAATCGGAATCTTTTATTATAGCTTCCTTTTTTCTTATATAAACTTGAAGGATGGGTCTTGTGGCAAGGTCAAATTTGATGTTTTGGGGATAAATTTGCAAGAGCTACAAAATAAGGTTGGAAAGGTGATTCTAGTATATTAGTTATATTATATTTTTTAATAAACTACATAAACTATTATGAATTATGTTGCCAATTATGGTGTAGTTAGAAAGCAACATTCTCATGTATAAATGTTTTTTCTATTCGTCAAATATTTACCTTTATCCCAAATTTAAGGGCTCTAGAGAAAAAAAAATTTAACCTACATATTGCTTCCAACGGCAATGGAGATTGAATTAAAGAGATAACCTACAACATGTAGGGATACTAGAAATACACTAATGAGTACATGATGTAAAGTTAAAAGTAATTCAACAAAATAAATGATGTTTTTTAATCAACAATATTTAGACACATGGGATAAATATATAAAAGAACATGCCTATAGCCCAAATATGTTAGAATAAATAGGTTTTTCCTATTTACGGTGCTTAAGTCCAAGTTAGGCACATAGTATTAGTACACATTTCTAGGTGAGTAGATAGAGTTTCATTATTATTTTATTGCCTATGCATTTTGTAAATTGTGTTGGATGGTTGTACTTACCCTCACACCTCATTGGTGCTCTCGTTCTCTCTCATGCCTTTATCAACAAATTATGTACAAAGTTATTCATCTCATCTAAGCAATACATTATTATCTCCTAGTAAATATTTATAATCTTTCTCTTTGTGGAAGAAGCTTGTGTTCATGATCTAGGTCACTTGGAAGCATTGCTCCAAAATGGTATCAAAGCTTGTTGTTCAAAATTTATTCCTAGTTGAGATATTTCATCAACATAATTGAAATCCTAGCTCTTGAAAGTTGTGTAATTATTTATGCAGATAAAGTTATTTACTATTATTAGTTGCAGCTTCATTTCTTATGCATATTTGACTTGACAAATATATGTTTTTATTTGTTGCAGCTTCATTCCTCATCTTCAAGGGATTTTTATTTTATTTCTCTATTGATATTATGTTTACTATGATTTAGGGTTTGTCTGATGTGGCTGCATGCACAAAATTAAGAAGTTATCTTGGGGTCGATACTCTTCATTTAAAGCCATTTCTTTATTCGGTTTGAAACATAATTCTTAGTAGTAGTTTTTTAGTATTTGGCTTCTTTCTCCTTTGGTGTAGGGTATAGTCATTGTATTAATAGACCACATTGAACAAAAAGCTGGCAGTATTGTGTTCTGGCTAGTGAATACATTCTCTATGGGTCGATAAATGGGAAAGCCTCGAATTGATTTAATATTTAGTAAAGTATAGATCAATATATTATTATAACACCAAGAAAATTATCTTTGGCTACACATTATTTTTTGACTTACGATTTAATTAGCACACAATTTGCCTATTTTCATGGTCTAAGCATCATTTTTGTTGGGATTTTTGTCTCCAAGGATTCAATTATTGAATATCTTGGACAATTGAGATTTGGGGTGAATTAGTTGTACCAATTATAATCTTTTACTCAATCCATAAAGATAGATCTGTTAAACAAGAACACTAGAGCACACACATATACACATGAACACAAGATATATGTGGAAAACCCAAGGAGGGAAGAACCATACAAAATTCTAATTCTCAATAATAAAACACCTATTAGGGTGACACTAGTTAAGGTGATTTTTAAAGAGGGTGAATCATTGCTAGAATTCTCACTACAAGTGGGCTCACTGCTCGACTACAACCACAAGAAAAAGAAGGGTTCACTGCTTGGAAGAAGAATAAATAAATATAATAATCCATCACTGAAGAGCAACTGCCACAAATCTGCAATGTTGGAAGAAACCTTTGGCTCACTACCTTTGGTATCAATCAACAACAACAAACAATCTCACTATTCTACTACAACTTCACATCCTTCCACATATTCATAGAAAATAGATCTTCCTTCTCAATCCACTTGTATTAATTTACTTTTTAATGTCTTTTACATTTTAAACATCCTTTATATATACAGATATCTTTAATTAAGAATCTCTATGAGCCAACCCAAAAAAACAATTCACTGAAACACAATTTGAAATTGGCCTACACTAAAGATTCCTGCAGTGAAGAGGAATGAAAAGTGACCCACACCACATCACATTAGTGATGAAAATAGCACATTGTCCATACACCACAAATACCAGAGCAAAAAAAGAATCATTCAAGGTCAACCGAACCTTGAATGAACATAAGAGCAACTATGACTCTAAAGTTCATCATCACATTCCAAATTAGAATATCAAAGATGAACACATGAATAAACTAAAACCAAAATCTCATCATTGGAATCAGAAATGCGAAGAAATGCAGATCTCTACAAAGTTTGCTAGAAAACATTATCATTATTGCCTAGACTTTCGTAACACAACTTCTGAACCACCATAAAACAAGAATAACATCTCAAAGAAACATCCAACGACATACCAACATATCCTGAACATATCTTCAATATATAAAAAATGTAGATAAAAATCCACTCATAGAATTAGTTGAATGACATCAGTGACAACCATACTAATATACAATCAAGTTCACATTTGCAACACTAAATATTTGTTTCTTGGTCAGCAATATTACTAGTGCATAAGTTTTTTTACCCATAGTTAGTGATCGACATTTTGCATCTTCATCAGTCATCACATTCTCTTTTTTGTATTGATTTGTTCAAATTCCTTATTATAGGCCTCACATTTCTTCTCGGTTCATTGCATCTACTTGTCCTACATTTTTCTTGTGCCCTACAACATCTCATCCATCCAACTAAATTTTCTATTTTTTGTGATGCCAACAATTTGGTTGTAAGGTTGGTTGATTATTTTTTTTTCTTGTAGAGTTTGTACCAAATATTTTTATTTGGGTCTTTTCCTTTCATGCACTAGAGGAAAGGTAGGCTTGTATAAATCGTTTTTAGGGGAGGCATTGAATTTATTTTATCCCACATTGGTCACATTGCAACATTTTTTGCTTTATAAATTTAGTGGATTCACGTACTAACTTGTGAGTAAATGCTCATGTTTTGTGTTGGTTTCCTCATGCATGTGCAAGATCATTGCCTTGAAGACTATTTGGGCACTTCATGCTTATGAGTAGTTGACTACTTGGTGGATTGTGACTTGGTGTGGGAACCCACCAAGTGTTTCATTTCATCACCAAAAGGGCCCTAAATTTTTAGATAGAGGTAGCATCTAAATTTTCTTTTTCCATTATAGTTGTTTGTTTTGGCAAAACTATTTTCTAATTAGAAAACTGTGAAAGTATTTTTTATCCTTCTAGGGGGTGTGAGTTTTTACATATTGGTCTTTTATCTATCATGTCAGACCTTATAATTGAGCCACTCACACCACACAATTTTCACACATGAAAGCTTAATAGGTACAAGTTATTTCAATCTCAAGGTCTTTGACAACATGATGACCTACCCGAGTTCACTAGGGAAATTGATAAGTTTACTTTGATTCAAATAAATTAGCTAAGGAAAAAGGATTCAAAGGTCTTCATGTGTGAGGGAATTTTTATCATATTATTGAGTGTAAAAAACTTAGAGAGGTGTGGGATAAACTTGAGTCATTGTATGGTAAGGTCAATCTATTTAAGATTTTGTAGCTTCAAGTTGACCTCACTTCTCTCATTTTAGATGCATTTCCCACCCTTCAAGACTTATTTGTGCTATATAAGATGGTGTAATCCCTATGGTACAATGCCCATTGCAACTCCATAGTATTGTAGAAGTCTTCAGTTCGATTCATCGAACCATCATTTTGAAAATCCTCGGGTACGGTGGTGTGTGCAGGTGAAGTTATTGAATAATCATCTAGGAGGAGGATCCTGAATTTTTAGAGACAAAACTGGATTATTCGAGGCAAGAAACATGGGCACGTGCTAGGTGAGAAGTAAAGGAGGACTGATGAAGTAGGCATGAAGGTGTTAAGGTACAAAGGTGGCCATGAAAAATGAGAGGTGACATAGAGGGATATGGAGAGGAAGTAGTGTTGACATGAAGGAGGTAGTTCATGTGGAGTGATAAGGGCCATGATGATGTGAGTAGTGGAGTGAAAAGGAGTCATGGAAGGATAAGGATTTCTAGAGTGATAAGGAGGGGAGGCACTTTATCCTCCATAAAAAAATGGCAAGCCAAATCATAGATAAAAATCTGATATGTGTTAATGCTTCCAATTGATTTCATATTTAGTAAAGTATAGATCAATATATTATTATTTTTAAACCAAGAAAATTATCTTTGGCTACACATTGGCGTTTGACCTGAAATTTGATTGGCACACAATTTTCCTATTTGCATAGTCTAAACATCATTTCTCTTGGGAGTTCTTTCTCCAGTGCCTCAATATTGATTTCTTTGTCAACACACAAGTTTTTTCACCCATAGCTGGTGATTGACATTTTGTATCTTCATTCACCAATACTTTTTCTTGGATTGATGCTCTCTTTTTTGTATCAATCAATTCATGTTCCTTCTAAAAGGCCTCATATTTCTTCTAGGTCCATTGCATCTTATTTTTCCTGTATTTTTCTTGTTCCTTACCATGTCTTATCCAACCAACTACAATTTTTATTTTCATGATGCTGACAAATTGGTTGTACGGTTGGCCGATTATTTTGTTTAGTCTTGTAGAGTTTGTACAAAATATTTGTATTAGGGTGTTTTCCTTTCGTGCACTAGAAGCAAGGTGGGCCCATATCAATTTTTTTTGGGGGAGGCATTGATGTTCTCTTGTCCCACATTGGTCACATTGAAACATTTTTTGGTATATAAATTTAGTGGATTCACGCACTAACTTGTAAGCAAAGGGTCACATTTTTTGTTTGTTTCATTATGCATGTGCAAAAGATCATTGTCTTGAAGACTATTTGGGTACTACATGCTTATGAGAAATTTTCTATTTGGTGCAATATCAATTGGTACATAAATTGACCAAGTTTTTCATTCCATCACCCTAAAGGGTCTAAATTTTTTTGACAAAGGTACCATCTATTTGTTTTTTAACCATTATAGCTATTTGTTTTGGGAAATTATTTTGTATTTGAGAAATTGCAAAACTAATTTTTTATCCTTTTGGGGGTCTGCTTTTTGCATATTATTCCTTTATCTATCATGTCACATCCTAGCATTAAGCCAGTCACACCACACAATTTTCACACACGGAAGCTCAATAGGTCCTAATTAGTTGAATCTTGGGGTCTTTGGAAAATGTTGGATGACACCCAACTTGAGTTCACTAGGAAAACTAATAAATTTGTTATTGATCCTTTATCTATAATGTCAAAACCCTAGTATTGATCCAATCACACCACACAATTTTACTCATGGAATCTCAATATGTTCTAGTTATTGCAATCTAAGGGTGTTTTCAAAATCTTGGATGATAACCAACCCACATTCACTAGATAAATTGATATGTTGATACAAAGAAATCAGCCGAGGAAAATGGACTCATAGGTCTTCATGTGTTAGAGAATTTGTTATTTCATATTATTGAGTGTTTAAGGACCTTCATAATTTCAAAATAACTTAATTCATATAATTCATAGAATTCATAAAATAAAACATTAAATATTGCACATGTCTAGATATACAATATTGGAGACTTAAAAATATATTTCAACATAAAGATTTAATACACAACATATAACAAGGCTAGACATAAGGGAGCATGTTCCTTTACAATAGACCACAAGGTCAGTTATAAGAATACATAGGAAACAAATAATGAAGAACACTAAGACATGAACTCTAGCATTTGTCTCCTACAATCACATTAGGGGAAAAAACATTGGCGAGGCATGTATTCACCCTACGATGAAGTACTTAACTTCTCTTGAGTCTTTCATGATATGATTTAGATACCTGACAAGACAAGGCAGACTAACAATCCAAATTCAACAGGAGTAATGGAATTATTCATCTAGTTATAATGCAAGAATATCAATTAGCACATGAGTTTATTAAAATAGAGTGCATCATAACTAGTGGCTCTCGAAAGTATTGTCAACACATCTTTAAACCAATCATATAGGTGCTCAAAAACACATATAAGTAGATAGAAACACCAAATTTCCTTATCTAATTGAAGTCAATTCACAAGATTGAGTACCCTCCCAATCACAATGTATCATGGTAACTACAAATCCAATGTTATTGTGATGAGACAATTTACTTATAAGAAATAAAATACAAAATTCTTGCTTATATATCTAAAACTTGTCTAATAACAAAACCCATTCTAATGTTTAAATTATTTTAATTAAACAATTATGGATACAAAAGTGTTAAGAGTAGAAGAGAATATAATCCTCAAGTACAATAGTTTATGCACGTTATACATTTCTACTTAAAAGATCTAAAAATAACCTCAACACAATAGTTCAATCAATATATTGATATTGTCAAGCCAAGGGAATATAAGGAATAAGTCATCATCGGGCAAAATTTATATCCAACAAGTCACTAAAATGTATGTGATCTGGACTATATTAAATTACAATTATCATGAACTGAAATCATATAATAAGTTACCTCATCCTTATTCCCCTATCTCATGCCTTCTTACTTATGTTTATCCTAAGGATAGGATTACATAAAACTTTCTAAGCATTGATTATAATGTTTGTCTTGTTAGAACATGCAAAACTTCTAAGTAAGAAAATAACTTTCATTTTCTTAACATCTTGTATCATACAACCAATTAAGATAGCGTATTCACAACTCATAAATTTTACAATGCTTTCAACATTTCAAGATAAAAATAAAAATTCAAGGATGATGAGATCATTAACCTAGCTACACCCAAAAGATACACCCTAGACTATCATTTACACATGTTATCCCTAAATTGACCTAGTAAGAAGCTACATAGAAGTTGTATGATTGATGAAAGTGAAATTGATAGTTTTTGGTTAGAGTAAGTTAAAATCATGTTAGAAAGAAACTTTCACTATAACATAGAATCAAAGAGACAAACTACTATGCAAATATATAACAATGAAATCGTAAATTTTATGGTATGCACCAAAAATTTAGATACTAGTAGAGAGAATTTAACGAACTTCATAATCTTCTCTTTAAGGAATGGTATCTCCCTAGAATATTAAGCATCAAGAAGACTCAAGAGGTTGACAAAAGAACACATGTCAAACCATTAAAGAAAATTCACCCATTAAATAGGAAAGGAAATAAAAATCATCTACCATGGATATTATGTGAGAATCTCATAAGATGCCTTCATTTGAGGAGTTTTGTGATCACTTTACTAGGGAGAAGGCCAAATTGATTCAGATGGATGCTCTTCCTAATAGCCATGCTTTGGTGGCTTATCCTTCTAAGGGAAACAATAAGTGTAAAAAAATATTCCAAGGCAACATCTAATGAGCCTCTCCCACCTCTTCTATAGAGGCCCATCCTAAGAAGGAGAAACCAAAGTGTACATTTTGTAAGAAACCTAGGCATAGTGAAGACAAATCCTACAACAAGAATAAACCCACATGTAGTTTTTGCAAGAAAGAGGGATATAAAGAATTCAATTGTTACTGTTGTCAGGAAGGATTGCACGCATGATGCTAATTACAAAACTAAGCAATCTTGTGAAACATGGAATCTCCTTCGAGCCTGTGGGTTGCTCAATTTGAAGGTAAATCTCGGGAGATCAGGCCAACTTCCTATCTTGATGGATCTCCTACAACTAAATTCTTATGTGAAAATGGTAAAAGGCTTGCATGTGACAAAAAACCTATCCTAATGGAGTTGATACACCAAAATTATGCAGTTTTAAACAACTGTATTAAAACTATAACAACTTCGATGCTGACTGAAAACACTTCATAAATCAATTAGACCACTCAATTCATAAATAATTTGTGAAAAGGTTCTAAACTATCCAACTTTTGCACATAGGAAAAGTGAATTTTCACAACATCCAAGGAGTTAAGAAACTAGGTGAACACAACCAACAACCTGAACAACTATGATATTATCCCATTTATGCAAAGCAAAAGCGAGACAGAGCAAAGGATTGTAAAAATCACAATAACTCTCTCAAATCACTCACATGACAATGAGAAAGCAAGAAATACTGATAAGGAAGTAAGTCTAATTTCGAAAACTAAATAAAATATAACTCTATTACCATAACTCAAAAACTGCTAAGTGCTGAGATACAATGCTTTTTGTTGTATGTGTAAGCAAAAAGAAAGAACTAGAGGACTTAGCAATTTTTTCAGTTATTGTAATAGAGTTATATTTTATTCAGTTTTATAATATAGAGTTACTTACTTATCATTATTTCTTGCTTTCTTCTTGTTAGGTGAGTGATTTGATAGAGTTATTATGATTTTTGTAGTCCTTTTCTTTACAGAAATAGGATAATTTCACAATGATTGAGGTTGTGGGTTGTGTTCACTTGGTTTCTTAGCTCCTTGCATGTTAAAATTCACTTTTCCTAAATGCAAAATTTGGATAGCTTTGAACCTTTTCACAAATTATTTATGAATTTGCTTGTCTAATTGATGTGTGAAGTGTTTTCATTTAGTATTGCAGTTGTTATAGTTTTAATGTAGTAGTTTAAAAATCCATAATTTTGGTGTATCACCTCCATTAGGATAGGTTTTTTGTCATATGCAAGCCTTTTACCCTTTTCACATAAGAAGTTGCAGGAGATCCATCAAGACAGGAAGTTGGCATGATCTCCAGATATTCACCTTCAAATTGAGCAACCCACAGGCTCGAAGGTGTTTCCATGTTCCACAAGATTTCTTGGTTTTGCACTTAGCATCATGGGTGCAATCCTTCTTGACAACAGTTTTTGGCACGCCTGGTGGAACATATTTGGATTGTTTCAATTCAAAGATTTTCCATGCAAAATTGATTTTTGCTGTGAAAATCAGAAATTTTAGCTTTTAGAGGCAAAATCTACCCACACCTATCGACTCTGAGTTATAAATTTACTGGTTTTAGCAGTCCAAGAGCTAGTACATGTTTCAAAAAAAAATTATATTCTAAATTCTAGCAATTGAATGAATAAATATGTCTGGTTTTCAGGGACACTATGAATATCCACCATCCTATTATGAAGGTACTGCTCCTGCACCTTCTTATCAACCATACCCAAATAGCCATATTACAACTAATAATCAGCAAGTTTATCCTTCTTACCACCTATCCACCACAACTCAGTCCGCATGACAACCTAACCCAACTTACAATCAACTTCAGGAAGGTTATATTGATCCAAATCAGTGTAGTTTAGAGCTTAGAGAGACAAAAGGCATGGTACAAAGGCAACATGAGTTAAAGAAAAAAAAAGCATTGACTGATCAGGTTTATCATTATGAGCAAGAGTTGGAGGTACACACAATATATTATGAAGAAAATTTTGCAAATGAGTTTGTTGCTAAAGATGAACAACTTACTGCTAAAGATGAGGAGGTCAAAATGCTGGAAGAAGAGGTAACAAAGGTGTTTGAGAAATTTGTTGACAAGGTAAATAATGCTAATGTTGCTGTCAAGGAAGAATTTATTTCAAGAGAAAATATTATGAGCATGTTGCTTGCCAATGTACAAGAGTTATCATCCCAATTAGCCCCTCGCATCTCAAATTAGCCTGTGAAAGTAAATCTATTACACTTAGCTATGGAGGAATACTGGCTACAACAATTTGTATATCCACCAAAAAGGCAAGGTGAAAAGAAAGAGTATTCTTACCAAGACCAAGACCAACAACATGAAATGCAGAAAAGATAGTTTGAGAAAAATATTGAGCATCAGATCGATGTAAAGAAGAAAGAAGACGCTTCTAAGATCAAAATACCAAGTTTTAGAAATCCTCAATCATCTCAAGAACATGTTATTGAACAAAGACATCCTTATAAATAGATCATTGAAGAAGAGCCCATCCTGTTTCATCATATTAAAGAAGAGCCTTGTAGATTTGTGTTCCTGAATAACTTCTTTTTAGTTCAAGAGTCTCAACAGTTCATTCTTGAAAAACCCATGGATGTCTTGGTTTCTCAAGAAGTTCAGGTTGAATATCAAGAAAAGGAGGTGCTTAAGAAAGAAAATTCAGATCTTTCACCTATCAATATGCATGATTATGATATTCAATTAAATAGAATAGATCTATTACAAGAAAAGAAGGAGGTAATAAATGAAGAATTGCAGGTTCCATATCATGAAAAAGCTGATAATTGTCAAGTTCTAACTATTTTATTTGATGAGCTACCACTTTTTGTGGAAGATGAGGAAAATGAACTTCAAATTGTAGTCATACCAACTTAACCACATCAAGAAGAGGTTCAAAACAATGTTGTTTACAAGAGAGTTGCAACAAGGTAGTAGATAGCCTTCTTCCTGAGCAAATTAAAAACAATAATGAAGAGGACTCTTTCTGGGATCATTTAGAGGTATTTGTTTCAAATTTGGACACTAATTAGTCATCATTTGAAGCCATGCATTTTGAACAACACGTTATTGTTGAATAAATAATGGTTCAACAGCAAGATAAAGGAGATAATATTGACAAAGTGCTAATCAATGAGCAAGAGATAGAAATAAGCATTGTCAAGCAGGTTCAAAAGGTCGGTATGGACACAAACTTGTTTCAAATAGAGCAAGAAAATAAGAAAAACTCAAATTTTCAGGGTATGAGTGCTGAAAACAATTAGGAAAGTTTAGTAAATGATACTCAACATAGTGAAATTGACCAAGAGGTGAGTATTTTCTCAAGCATCGTTGAAGATTTTTGTTCTAATCTTGCTGATAATTGATACCTATGGAAAGAAAAAAAATTGATCAACATACTCAGCTGGAGGAAATAATTATGGTTCAGGAGATAGTTGGCAAAGTAGAAACTAGCAAGGAGAGCCCAAGATTTTTTGACACAAGGGGCTATCCTATAAGATATATTTCTAGATTGGATGCCAAAAAGACAACACAAGACGAGCTTATGCTTAAAAATGAAGCTTCAACAAAAGGTTATCATCTTACCTATAACCTTATAGATAATAGTCTATATGAGAAAACAAAAGAGGTAGGTCACATTATTTTCATTCTTGCAGTAGTCTTACAACATTATGTGAGATACCTCTTCATACTACATTTCTTCTTAGGTGCTCATAAGCTTCTGAAACATCCTAAGATGGGAAGAAAAGGATGTTATTTCTCAGAACCAGTGAATTGTTTTGTCTAACCAAAGTTCACTCTTGGTTAGGGTAGTGTAGAGTAGTTTTTAGTTTTAGTTTTTCATTTTAGCAGTTTGCCAGGCCCAACTATAAGTAAAGTTGTAGTAGTTTCAATTAAATAAGTGCAATACAACACTTTGTAGTTTCAGTTTTTAGTTTAGTTTTGATTTCCAAAAGTGCCAAAGCACAGTTTTCAGGCCCAACTATATGTAGAGCCATAGTAGTTTGTTTTTAGTTTTGTTTGGCTGCTATTTTGTTGAGCTATAGGAGAAGTTATACATATTTAGGAGAGTTTTTCAGATTTGAAGAGGACAGATTTGACTCCATTCCCAATGGATATACTTTAAGGCACTAGTCTATTTGTTTAGCAAGCAAAAACCCCTGAGAGGTCTCCAAAAATTTTACCAAAATTTTGCACCGGCTAAATTTTGGTGGCCTAAACAAGCCTTACATATTGCAATTGAAGAAAGGTATACACTTTTGTTTTTACAAAGTTCTTCAATTTTGCACATCATGGTTTAAAAGCTTAGTTTTATTTCATATATGCAAGTGTTTTAGATGAATAATAGTAAAAGATTGCATATAAACAAATTTTTATTACAAAAAAGTGTAAGGTGTTCCCACACAAGCTGTGGGAATAGCTGAAAAATAAAACCATAAACAGATATTTTCATACCATTATGAAAATAAACTATGCAACAAAAGAAGAAAAGAGTATGAGAATAGGGTTACCCGTCATTTCCTAGAATGATGAGTCTGAACTTGAGAGAGTTGTCAAGCTCCAACTGCTCATCCACTCTAACTTCTCATGCTCACATTCCAAAGATTACCTACAAGAGAGTTGATATTTATGTTAGAGTAATGAGGATTATTATACCTTCATACCCAAACACAATAGAAATATAGTTTATATACATAAGGATATCAAAACATATGCCCACAGCTATCAATATGTTAGAATCAAAAGAAAATGAATCAATGCAGAGTGATGCCATGAGAAGTCTGTAAGAACCATGTTTTTATCTAACTTGTTTATTTGATATGGAGAGAGAGGTTTCAATTTCATGAATGTCAAGTATGTGGGTCAAAATGGGCTCCAACAAGGGTTGAGCTCAGCATACCAGTCATCACTCATGAGGTGACTGTAATAATCTCATTAAACAAGGAATACAATAGTACCCATGGTCCCATGTATTGTCACTCAATGACTATATAAATTGTCATTCAATGACAACATTTACAACAATGAATAAAGACTGCATTTGATATCCATTGAGTGACTAGAGCCATCACAGAGGTCTGATTATGGAGACAAAAATCAACATTTATAAGAGCATATCATATTATGAAAGATACATTTTAAGACAATATATAATGGCACAAACAATAAGTCTACCACAAAATATCAATAACATTAAGGCATGCTGAAGAAAGGAACCGTTCAGGAATAGAGAACAATAATATCATGACAACCTCTAGCAACATGTCAGGATAGTACTAAGAGTTCAAAGAAAGCAGTCGTAGGACAATTTGTTTCAAAGAGAATAGCATCAAGGAGCATAGAATCAGTCTATGTAACTAATAGATTTTTAAACATAACAATTATAATAAAGAGATACCCAGGCTTTCACAGTCCATGAGAATGTTCAATGACAGGGAAGTGCAGTCATAAATGGTGATAAAGTGCAAATCTGGTGAAAACAGTGTGGGGAAAATAATCAAAAGCATTCCTCTCATCAAAATCACATCTTAGTAAAAGAGAAGCACAATAACCATATACTCATAGATTCCTGAGACAATACAAAATGTAGTATTGGAAAAGATAGTATAGAGTAATTTACATTATAGCCAAAGTCATGAAGATCAAAAGCTTAAGGTCTGTTAAAGAGATAGTGAACATTTGTGACAGTAGATCATAACCTTTCTATAGCTTTCATTCAATATTCAAAGACTATCCTAAAAGACAAATAACATTAATAGTGATGTTTGAATTACAATATATAAAGAGGACTCACAATAATAGCAGTCATGAGACACCTCCAGAGAATAGTAAAATCTCATAAATATGATCAGAGATCAATGTAGCAGCAGTCAACAAAAGTATTGAAAGCATCATAATAAATAGAAGGTAGTTTTGTATTCAAAAGGAGTTGCACACAGCAAGGTGATTTGCTTTACATATCAGGCCATTACATAGGGCAAATCTAAGACATACAAAGATTTTAAAGTGCATGTGCAATAGTTTTCAAAAATAACCATTACCAATGGTGAATATAACACCAATCACTCATGTTTAAAGACAAATTTCAAAAGCTAGAACAATTTCCAAATGACCTTAACAATCACAGTCAAAGCAAACCAATAACATGATAGTCATTACACAATTATGACTAAAAAAGGATATTAGATCACAATAGTGTATTAATTATCCTAGAGCACTCCATATCACAATTTAAGTTTACAGTCATACATCTTTGAAGCATTCGTACATTGTCATTAGGATATAAGACAATGTGTAGAAGATACTAATATAGACACAACCTATAGTAATATTGATTAACTTTAGAACAAAGCATCATGAATGATCACATGTAAGTTGGGTTATATCAATAGATAAATGCATGTGTTTAAGAACACTCATTAAAAGGCCATGTAAACATGGGGCATTAATGAGATGCTATAGTGATAAAAGCAACCTATATTTAAGGTATGAATATAATAAAAAAGACAGTGAGCTCTTATACAAAGAGAGTCACAACATGATGATATTGATGTTAAGAACAATCCACAGCCATCAATAAGGGTAAAACAAAAAGATTAATGGTGGCTTTAAAGTTATGGACATAGAAGTGGTCTTCAAGGATCATTGAAAACTTGTAACACTTCATTATCATAGAAGCAAACTACACCTCACCATGAGAATATAGTTTTCCACGGTTATCTATAAAGGCAGTCAAATGATCATTAGGTCACTGTAACCATGAGCAACCCTTATTGCAGTTTTAGAGAATTGCCAAAGATAAAGAATCTATATAGCAGCATACATATCAAAGAATACAGAGCAATAAGATTGTCAACACAATGAAGTAACAGAAGATATGAACATTGTAGGTTTGATTTGAACCACACAACTAATACACAGTCACTGTCACACATCACTCAACACTTGACCAACAAAGACATAGTGCATCTATAGTAAGTGAAGGCTAAGATATTGTCCAAAAGAATCATACAGTTTATTTAAGAGTACCAAGACTCCAAATAGTAGAAACCACATTCCATAATTTCAGTTGAAAGAGTACTAAACTTTGAATATTCATGATTAGTCTCAGGATTTTGGATCCAAAAAAAATACAGTCATATGGAGCATTTTATTTCATAACTATAATAATAAATGCTATCATGGCACTCATTAAATAAGACAATGGGCTGCCATGAGATCAAAATACCAGTAAGAAGAGAGTAGCATTTTTCAAATGAACAAATGCATGATATTGTAAAAAATATAGTCATATTGTTTCCATAGTTTCTAAGAAACCCGGATCCCAATTTTGCTTAACTTTTTACATCATCTAGAAAAATGTATGACGAAAAAAGCCAATAAGTTTGGTGCGAAACCAGTTCGTATATTGCAAGATACATTCATCAGAAAAAGAAACAAAAAGTTTGAGAATCTACAGAAAAAGAGCCACTCCAAACAATTTACAATTTCTGTCAGAAGATACAGTAAGAAAAAAGTGAGTATCAAATCTTGAAAGAGTAGATAAGCACAAGCCTCTTGATCACTACAAGAAAAACATAGAGATACAACAATATATATGGCTGACATGCTAGCAATCAATGCCTCATATGCACAAGTCACATAAAAGATTTAGAGGTAGCAAACAATCATCTCTATCAGAATTTAAAATAACTTAATAATAGTGCCAAGTGTCTACAACTCATAAGCAACCTTGATGAGCAGTTCCAACCACCACAAAGCCTTCTCTCAGTCTAACCAAAGAGGTAAAATATAGTGACCAACTCGAATATCTTCAATGAAGAGTTATGTCACCATATTTGTATAAATGGTAATCACTAGCACCAAATGTGGTGATTTAAATTTAGTGATAAAAGCATTAAAGATAGAGAAAGTAAAGCTAGGGTTTCAATTAGTAGCAAAATATACATGGGACAGTAAACTGTAGAGATAAATGAAAGAAAATATAAGCTACATACTATGTTTCTTAACATGCAGAAAGGGTCCAAGTCTCCAAGATCAAGCCCAAGTCTCAGTTTAATGCAAACCCTAGTTAGTTCTAGCAAAGTGCATGTCGGCCAAGCCACATTGAGTTTTTCTTTAGAAGAGCAAAATATGAAGATAGTGAAAAATAAAATAGGGTTCGAACTTCTTATTTGATGCATGCCCTAATATGAAATTAAATGGGCTTTCTTTTCTCTTTTTATTTTGTTTCAAGAGAAAACAAATAATGTATTTTGCCTCATGCAATGTCCGAGAGCTATAAAAATGTTTTATTACTTTAGTCTTCTTCTTTTAAAATTAACATATTTTTATTAATATTTATATATTAAAATCTTCATAAGAATATATTAATTTATAAAACCAATTTTAAATTTAAAAAAAGAATATTATTGAAATAAGTATTTTATTTTTAATACTTATTAAAACGAATTGTTTTAATGTGTTAAAATAAAATAATTTAAAGAGTAAAGAGGAAGATGGGTGGCATGCATAATTTATCAAAAATAATTAATAATTTTATCTTAAATACAACAAATTGTTCTATTTAAAATAGAATTATTATAAAGAGGAAAAGAAAGCATACAGATTCTTTTGTACAGAGTGGGATTTTTGTCTCATATACATGCAGCATTGGAGATATTTTTAGAAAGCACATGCAAATTTTTAGTGGAGGGGTTTGCTTTCTTTCAGTGTTATATTCCAAGTCAGATGACATGCATATTATCAGCATAGGGGTTTTTTCTTTTTTTCTTGGCTATTTTTAGCAAGCATCATGTAGATTTTAAGACAGGGAGTTTGATTTTTTCTTCATGAGCTATTTTTAGCGGAGGTTGTAGTTTTTTTTTCAACAAAGGGGTTCTTTTTTTCATGAAGTATTAGTGGGAGTGCAGTTTTCAGAATCAAAGGCTATTTTTGGCTGTGTTGCACATGAGTTTTTTAGGCTATTTTGGGCAAATTCACCCAAGGCTTTTTCTCATGCAACTTTTTCTATTTTATGGTTTTGGAGGAGATATTCTTCATGATATCTATATATTCTTCTATTATCCTTATTTTTTCCCTCAAGTTCTTTCTTTTCTGCTACACACATAGCAGAAAAAGCATTGTATCTTAGCACTTTTTCAGTTTTTCAGCATTCTAATAGAGATTATTTTTAGTTTGCAATAGAGAGTTTCAGTTTCTTTGTCAATTATTATTATTTTTCCATTGTCAATTCAATGTTTTGATGTGATTTAATTTTGAACCTTTTACTTTGTCTCATTTATGCTTTGCAGAAGTAGGAAGATTTCATTGTAAATTCAGGTTGTGGGTTGTGTTCATCTGGTTTCCAATTCTTCTGCATGTTGTGAAAAAACACTTTTCCTACATGCAGAAGTTGGATAACTTCGAGCCTTCACATGCAATGTTTATGAATTTCATGATCTTATTTGACTTTTGAAATATTTTTTAATCTTTATTGCAGTTGGTTATAGTTTTAGGACAACAAGTAGAATTGCATCATTTTGGTGTATCACCTCCATTAGAATAGGTTTTTTCACCATATGCAAGCCTTTTTACCTTTTTATCATAAGGAGTTAAATGTAGGAGATCCATCAAGACAGGAAGTCAGCCTGATCTCTGGAGATTCACCTTCAACTTGAGAAACCCATAGGCTCGAACGTGTTTCCATTTTTCATAGGATTGCTTGGTTTCACACTTAGCATCACGGGTGCAATTATTCATGATAACAATTACAAGAAGGAAATTTATGAGTTGAATAAATTCATCAAGGACCATCACATTTCAGCCAGACATGAGGATACATCTCCTAAGAATTAGATGATAATAATAAATTAGAAGAGGAAAAAAGACACATAGGTCTTCATGTGTCAAAGAATTTGTTATTTCATATTATTGAGTGTAAAACACCTAGAGATGTATGGGATAAGCTTGAGTCATTTTATGTTAAGGATCAATCCATTAATCTTGTAGCTTTAAACTAACCTCAAATCTTTCATTGTAGATGCATTTCCTAGAACTCAAGACTTTCTTGTGCAATTAAAGATGGTTTTATCATAATTGAAAGGTTGTGGCTGTACCAGAGAAAACAAAGAGTGCATTTTTTGATCTTGTCCTTTTCAAGTTATTGCCTATTCCTTCGATGGATAATATGGGAGAATCTTGTAAGATGCCTTCATCTGAGGAGTTTTATGATCACCTAACTAGGCAGTAGGCCAAATTGGTTTAGATGGATGCTCTTACTAGGAGCCATGCTTTTGTGGCACATCCTTCTAAGGGAAAGGATAAGTGTACAAATAATTCCAAGGAAACATCTAATGAGTCTCTGCCCACCACTTCTATAGAGGTTCATCCTAAGAAGGAGTAACCCAAGTGTACCTTTTTTTAAGAAAACTAGGTATAGTGAAGCCAAGTACTACAAGAAGAATAAATCCACATGTGGGTTTTGCAAGAAAGAGGGATATGAAGAATCTAATTGTTACAAGAATGAGAATTATGAGTTGAAGAAATCATCAAGTAGCATCATGTTTTAGCTAAACACGAGCATACATCTCCTAGGAATTTAAAAAAAGGTTCATGTCGTGATTAATAATCATGCACCTAGGAATGATGGATGGATCACTAATTCAGGAGATTCAATTCAAATTGCCCATTTAGGAGATACCTTGATTTTAGATTCTCTTAGAGAACCATTTCGAGATAGGCTCCTAGCTACAAACAATCAGTTTGTTCATGTTACTACTATCGGTGATAGTTTTTTGGATACGGGAAAAGTGCATAATGTTCATTTGATCCTTGACATTTCTCACAATATTTTATTAGTATATGAAATCACACAAGAGGGAAGCACAATTGAGTTCACTTGAGATTCAATGTTCATTTGTTCATCCCATAGGAGATATTTTTCTAGTTGGTAGGGTTGATCATCAGTCCAAGGTGTTTATCTTTCATCATCTCATTGATAATGATGATCCTTATGTTTTTCTAGTTGGTAGGGTTGATCATCAGTCCAAGGTGTTTATCTTTCATCATCTCATTGATAGCGACATTGATGATGATTCATGTTTTTTTTTGAGTCCTAGCAAGGGGAGTAATATTAATGGGTTTGTGGGCTTAATGATGGTTCTTGCTACACCTTCTTCTTTAGATTTGGAGATTGCTTCTATTTAGCAGGTTGATCATAGTGTTCCAAATCTTTATTTACTGGATGAGTATTTGCAAGGTATTTTAAATTTGATTTTTGAGTCTCCTCTTCTAGATTTGGGAGAGATACTTGAGGGTAATTCTGTTCTCTTTGATGATAGCATGAGTACTATGGTTTATTCATCTTCAGAGATTGAAGGGTTTCCTCCTTTTCCACATTGCTTGGTTAAGTTTGACGATGAGTATGTGGTTCCTTATTCATAATTGGAGACCCCTACTCATTTTTTAGAGACTTCTATGGTGAGAATTATTCCTTCTCATGTTATCATGGATATGGAGTTTCTTCTACATGCACCACTGCATTTTCTTCTTCCTATGGGGAGACATATTTTTTGGTCAGCATGGGCATTCCATTTGGCTTCTCACATACTTTAGTGGTTTTGAGGATACTTCATCATGAGGCACAATGTTGTCTCTATCTTTCCTCTCATTGGAGTGGTTATTGAATTGTATTCATGTAATCGATCTTGCTCTTGGGGGGTATTGTGGTGACTTCCGTTCATCACTTCATGGTTTGTAATGCCTCTTTTTTAGAGAGGAGTTGTGTCCCATGATGTTTTCGTCTTTTCTTTGTTTGTAAGAGATTAGTTGCATAAGTTGTAGTATATGGGTACCTAAAGTGGCCTAGTTTCCAAGGTCCATTATCATACCATTTTACATAATAATTCTTCTCCCAACCTTCAACCTTCAACCTTCAGAGCATTATAAATACAAAAGGGAAATATTATTTAAATTCTGAAAACTAATTATTTAAGAAGACTTTCAGCTTCTGTCCTCGTTCCTTGAGAATCATTCTGCCATTACTAGCTCTTTAATTTTTATTCTGAATCATCTTAAGATATGCTTTCCAATAGTTTTGGTCATGTTTCTAAACTTTACCTCTTGTATTCATGTTCAGTGAATCCACCGCCTCTAGTCAATGAAAAACAAATTTACACGTAACCTCTGATTTGTATTTTGGCATTATTCATGGTATCTTCTACAACAAACATGGATTTTAGGGAGTTACTGATTTCAAAGTTATCATTGGTTTATGATAACCTCTGTATTAAATAGACTTTACGGGTAGCTTCGTGTAGAATAGGCGAAAGAAAACAAAAGTGCAGTGTGAAATGTGGAGGGGCATAGCATGACATCGATCACATATATAATATAAAAAATGTGATAATTAGATTTCCAAATATGCCATTCGAGTAGTCATGGTGATGGTATTACCAGTCACAACTGAAGGAGTATCACATCACATTTTTTAGATCACTGTCAATGAAGACACTAATTTACCCTATACTGAATACTCTCAACACCGCTACATTTGTTCAATTATAGCTACATATTTGTCGTTTTCAATTATTTAAAACCTCAGCTACCCCACTACGTCAATGTCTGGAAGATAAAGAATATGAGAAGCTGATCACAGTCATTGAAGCAGTCAACTAATGAAACTTTTTAAATTATTTGGAAGATCCATTAGCTCTTAATAATATGATTAAGGTACGAATCCTGAGTTGTATAACATGGTAGCCGGCTTATGGGTTATTAATTTGATGATGAACGTTCTGCACCAAAATGACGACGATGGGAACAAAAATGCAGGGAAGACAAAGAATAGAACTGCAGAGAACTCGTTGGAATCTTATTTATCACTTGTATAATGAATAGAGAGACTCAACGGCACTGGCTATCGAGGGGAAACATGAGATAGTAGTTTTAGGAGATTGTTTTAATAGTACATAAGTACTACTACTTCCAGTTATTCCATATAAAATCTTTAAAACTCAAGATTGAATCCTTCAGTTTACTAAGAATCATGATCCCATTTTGAGTGAGTAGATAATATCTGAACCAAAAATAGAAATAAATTAATAAAATCCAAAATTATATCATTTATTCTCTTAGAGGTTTACATGGATTTTTTATAGATTTTTTTTTTCAATTCTTAGTTCAATTCTCATTCTTGCACTTATATTTAGTGAATTTGATGGGACCTATAGGCAATTAATCTTAAGATTTTATCATCTTGATAGACAACCTAAACCATATCTTTTAGAAGTGTATACAAAATGGGGAGAGTGAAATTTGTACATTAGAAAAGTAAAATTATGTTTTTGATTAGGATAAAACAGGTTTTGATGGGACACCAAAACCCATACAATGAGAAAGCCGCCAACAAAAAATGAGCTAGACTACTTAGCAATGAACAACATGTTTTAAGAGGACTGAAAACCTTTGGGACTTACAACTCCCCAACCCAAACCCAAAGACTGGACAAACCAAAATCACTAGTATATCCACATGTAGTCGAACACCAGCCAAACCTTACACATAAGACAATACAACATAGACTGGCACAAACATATGGTCTAAATCAACAAACACTAGACCAAAAAATACAAGGAACAAGGGTTTTAACATGCACCCTAAGCCAACAAGAAGGGTTTTCCCAAGCTCCCATAAATTGTAACATAAGATCTTGGCCACAAAAGATCACACAACCAAAACATAACAAAAAACAAACAGTGGCTAGATTGGGCCCTTGAAAATTGCTAGCAACTAGTTAGTCCTAGAAAGAAACTAAAAGCATAGGATTTTTATAGGCTCCCTCAAACTTGAAAGTGGGTTTTACAAGACTCACATAACCTTCTAAGGCCTAATAACAAACAACACTACCTGTATGCACAATCTAGCCAAGAGGGTTTTTATAGACTCCCACAACCAACAAACCATTTTGGGACACAGTGATAAGAGAGTGAACCTAGAACCATCTGTGAAGAACACTATGAGGGTTAAGACCAACTCCCTCAACTAGCAGCATGAATTGGAATAGCCAATATGCTCCTCCACACCTACTCTCTTCCTCAATAGGAGAATGGGTCACCTCAATAGGACAAGGAGGACCACATATCAACAATAAAGTGGGTTTTACAAGGCTCCCACAACTTCCTGAGGCTAAGAAAATAACATCTTTTCCTGAAAGCATAATTTGGCCAAGAGGGTTTTTATAGTCTCCCACAACTAGCAAACTATTATGGGAAACGGGGGTAAAACCCCTAACCTAGAACTTTCGGCGAATAAAACAATGAGTGTTTTGATTGGATCCCTCAACCAGCAATGCGAACAGTAGTAGCTGATAAACTCTCCCACATCTACTCTCCACCTCAATAGGACAGGAAAGAGAGCAACTCAACTATCTTGACAGCCCAAACATAGCCCAAAACCCATGTCAACACTACACTTTCATAGGAGAGAAAAACATCTCATACAGAGATTTGATCCATGGGAACAGATAGGAAGAGCATTTTTTGTATTAAGTATCATAGAATTATTTTTAGTCATTTGAGCATCCACATTACAAACTAGAAACAACAATTGGAAGACCAAGGGTCACAACTTAGAAACAACAAATGGAAGACCAAGAGTCACAACTTAGAATTTGACAAAGGTGTCCCTCATGGGAGTTGAACTTGGGTCTCCATGTTGAGAACTCAATGCTTTAACCAACTAAGCTCAACCCCCTGGATAGATATGAAGAGCATTAAAAAATCTTTCCAAGGAATAAACCAAGAGAGAACAAAGGGTCGACATAGAAAAACCAATGAACAAAAGCAGTAGGTCATCCAAAACAACCAAACCATGCACAAGAGTGAAATCCCCAAAAAACCTAAGTAGAGAGAAACCCGTAGAAGACCAACCATAGAAACATAATTTTCCCGAATTCTAAAAGACTAGATCTTCTATCTCCAAAGTTGCAAAGAATTTTTCTCTCCCAAAGCCAATAGAACCCACCAATGCAGTCGCACCTTCTTGTAACCAGACATAGCATTGTCTCTGGCACCCAAAATTTTTTTGTAGTCCCTAATCTTTGCAAGGGAGATCGGGAGAAAATTCGAGGAAAATATCACCTCCTTTCCCACTCCACCCAAACTAAATCTTTAGAAAATTGCAACCAAAAGAAAAACTGGCATGCAAGGCTAAACAACAAGCACATGATGAAAGGAAAAATAATTCTTAAAACCCATCTGCATCATCATCCTCATCCTCTTCTTCTAATTCTTCACCCATAGAAACCCTAGCTTGTTCATTCGTGTTGGATATAGGTGTTGGCAATTGACACTCAATTGGTTGGTTTCACTATGTTATCATTGATGGCAACATGGTATTGTGTTCTGACTTCATGACAGAAGGATTTCTTTGGTTACTGGCAATGCAGAGCGACATGGTTTAGTAAAAGGTTATCGGTACTGGAGGCTGACATCTCTTGGATCTGGCATCAACAATTTGTTTTAATATATATGCATTTATGTTATCTGGTCGACATGTAATTTGATATTGTATATATCTTTGTAAGCCCACATAAGGCATGAAAATTGTATATGATATATAGGTCAGTTTGATAGATCATTTTGAAATATTCATGTGATAGGAGATTATGGATGTGTGAATGTAATATGATGCAAATTATATTAGAGAGATTATGTAAGTAAATTCATGTAAGGGTTATTCTGGTAAAGGGTTTTGGGTTTCAGACCGGAATGGGTAGAGCTTAAATCGGAACTGTATTCTGGCATAAAAGATTTTATCTTAGCAGTTCAACACTTCTCTGGATTGTAGTCTGGATTTATATGTAGTCAGTGAGGCTCCTTTTGTGATTGAGCAGTTTGCTCTAGGCTGTAAGCCTTCCTACAAGTGTAGATCCCTCATATTTTGTAATATCTCTTCATATGGCTAGTGGATTGATATTGTGGGTCACAAATCCCACTGTGGTTTTTCATTTTTGAGGTTTTCCATGTATAATTCTATGTGTTATGGTTCTTATTTATGTGATTGGCTTATTGGTTGCTTTACTTCTTTCAATTTTGTATGTACCGGTATACCGGTTGATGTATGCATGTTTTAATAAGGCTAGATTTGATCATTCCAGTATAACACCGATTCCCCCTCCCCTCTGAGTGTTATTGGATTCCAACAATTTGTATCAGAGTGTTGTGCCTTGGAGGAAGTTTAACAGCTTGAGGAAGATCCTGAATCTGAAATCTATGAATTTGGCTTTGGAGAAGCAACTTGAGATAACACTTAAAGATTATGATGCTGAAAGATTAAAAAACTTAAAGATACAAGATGAATTGAATTCTACTAAGGAATTCATTCTTGTCCTACAAGAGAGGTTATTATCTATTCAAGCTAGGAGAAAGGAAATTTTTCAAAGTCAGGATGATGAAGAGAAAGATGCACTTAAGGAACAATGCCATAAATTGAGTTAGGAGAACATGGTTATGAAAAATGAAATACAAGTTATAACTATGAGGATGTCTAAGGAGATTGAGGAGACAAAGAAAAACAAAAAAAATCTTGATGTATCCTTGAAGAACAAATTTAAAGAATGTGGTAGGTTGGTTCATCGGAATGATATGTTGAGAACTGATTTAGTACAATCCCAAAGTAATGAACAAGATCTTGAGAGATAAATTATAATTCTAAGAGAAGATCTAACTACTACAAGTGAGTATAAAGAAAAATCCAAGATTAGCTCAGCACAACTAGATGAGTTATTGAAGAGACAAAGGCAGATTGGAGATTCTAGTGGACATGGATTTGAGCAAGGATAGAGTTCTGGTACTGCTAATGAAGATCAAAACCACAAGGTACTGGTATGGAAATTTAATGCTTATAAATTCAATGGTAGATGTTTTGTTTGCAATAGATTTGGTCACATGGCTAGACAATGTAGAAACAGAGAAAATCAGAACCCTGATTATGCTCCCGGTACATGTTCTAAATACGATAAGTATGGTCATATCATAGATGATTGCAGAATGAATGTTAAATGCTATGCATGTGGAAATTTTGGACATACGCTTAATCAGTGCAAGTCAAGCAATTTTATTGGTTTTAGCAAAGCAATTCAAAAGAACAATGTTACATGTTATGGATGTAATGAGGTTGGAGATATTGCTAAATTTTGTAGAAGCATAAATTCACCGATTGGTAATGGAGGATCAAATGGGAAAGGGAAAGAGAAAGTTAGTGAAATTCGACAAGATCATACTCAGAGATGGGTTAGGAAGACTTAAGAAAAATCATCAGATGGAAATGTCCCAGTTACTTAGCCAGTAGATGAGGTTGCTCCACCGGTAGGTAACTCATCCGATAACTAAGGCAGATGCTTTAAGGGTAGGCAAAATTCATGAAGATGCTACAAATGCCGCAAGGAGAGGCTCTGGAAGATGTTCTAGACATTGAAGATGATTATCCGGCATGGATATGTTTTGTTCAAGATCTGGTATCTTCTACCAGCAGTCATTTATGTCAATGGAATATTAGGGTTATTTGTGGAGGTTAAAAGGTCGAATACACTTCATTATTGATCACCTTGCATTCAGAGTGATTTCAGAGTGATTAAGAGTGGCTAAGAGCGATCAAGGCATTTGAGAGCAATCAGATTTCTTCTTGAGCGATTTCACCAGCGTCTGGAAGAATTTGTTGAAGGTTTTAACCGAGAGTGATCAAAAGGTATTTATCTTTAAAAATGGAAGTGTGATCATCGTCTATTCCTATTTTTGTTGCAAACTTGGCTATAGTAGAGGTTACCGACCTCCCCCGGCCAGTTTTCAAGTGGTATCCGCATGTGGCTATCCTGGAAGATTTGGCTAGAGCATTTTCCCCTGTTCTGGAGGGAGTTGTCTATGTAGAAGATGTTAGGGCATATATTCACTATCACATAGAGGAATTGGGAACATCAGAAATTAAGGGCATGTATATGAGTGAGCTGATGGAAAAATCTGGAAAGATCAAACCGGCATACAAACACATTGAAGACTTAGGGTTTACCGGTGTAGATGTATAAAAATGACCACTTTCCTAAATGAATATTTAATGTTCATTTTATTATCATTCCTCTATTTAATTAAAGCACTCACGTTCATATATTTGATTAAATAAGTTATTCAATTTATTTAATTAATTTCACCTAGGCCTTTCATATCATTTCATTAAATAAATCACTTTATTTAATTAAAACCCCTTTCTACTCTTTTTAATTAAATTGTTTACTTCAAATAAATAAATCTAGTTTATTTAACCCTCCCACTTGCATCTATTTTTGTTGAAATAAAGAAATTTATTTTTAATAAAATTACTCTCCATCCACTTGCATTCTCTTACATCCCCCAATTGCTTCTCTAAAACCTCTTCTAAATTATTCTAATCACTTCTAAATTATCCTAACCCGTCTATTAAATATTGTCACATCCCTAAGCAAAGGGAAGTCACTTCTCAAACCCTTAAAGTCTTCAATAACCATTAAAGGCTTTATGTCCTCAACAACTTAACCTCCAAAAGCTTCCAAACCATTAATGGTTAACTCAACCTTCTTACATGGTTGGAGACTTTTTGCCTAACTCAACCCTCATCTAACCCAAGGGTCTCATCAAGCATTGATGGCCTTAACCTTGGTTACCCTTTTAATCCTTGCACAAGAGTTTATCCTTTCTGTAAAATCTTTATCCAATGAGTAATCTTAACCTAACCTTAACCCTTACCTTCTAAGGTAACCATGAGGTCTTCTCAAGCATTTAATACTTCTTACATCTCCTCTCAAGCAGTCTTATGTTGACAATTGTCACCATTTTATTGGTGAGAATTGTAAACATGGATTGATAACTTTCAATCCTGACCCTTGATAGGATCATCCAATCTTGAGCCTTCATTGCCCTATTTTCCCTATAAATACAGCCATTCTTCTATCATTCTAAAATACAAGTTTTGTGCATCTAATCTATACTCTTTTTTATCAAGCATTTCAATCCCTCTTTGAATAGAAATAATCTAATAAGCATTTTACAAGTATTTCTTTTTATCATAATAATCATATTAAGCTAGTGTATCATGTTAGGATAGTTCTTTTACTAATCCTTTCATCTTATCATCATATACATGCTAGTTTATTTTATCTTTTG
The DNA here is from genome assembly GCF_030272615.1 of Cryptomeria japonica. Classification (NCBI taxonomy): domain Eukaryota; kingdom Viridiplantae; phylum Streptophyta; class Pinopsida; order Cupressales; family Cupressaceae; genus Cryptomeria; species Cryptomeria japonica. Next base: position 547,034,453 of record NC_081415.1, read on the forward strand.
TTAATATCATGCACATTAGGATTGTATTCATGTTAGATTGATCAAACATCCCTCATTCTCATGATTTTCATCTCTAAGTCACTTTGCTCAATGATTTGAGAGAAAAGGCATTGGTTTAAGGGGTCTTGTTAGATAGAGAACAATGGAACATCCCTTGGAAGTTGAGCTATTCCATATAGATCTATAACTTGCACCAAGAGTCCCATTGGTGTGTGGACTAGTCTTGAATTCATAATATTTGTTTCATCGAACCATTTTTCCTGCATACATTTTTGGCGCTCACCATGGGGCTCGATCCCATTTATCAAATCATTTTTGATGCAGGGCTAACTTTGCAGGTACACAAAAAACTTGAATCTGGGCGTTGATACCATTCTCTAGTGCATCTGGTCTTTCCTTTGGCACATCTTGCTGACTATTTAGTGCGTTGATACCATACCTAAGCGGATCAAGACTTAAATTTAGCGCATAGCATTTTTGCTATTTCCTGTAGGTCTCGACGCTTTAAAACATTAGTGTAGTTCATTTAGACAACAACATAGCGCATCTAGGATTTTTGCTAGCCCATAAGTTCCATCCTATAGCACATCTGGTCTGTAGATTAGAGCATAACAGACATAAAAGGAAAAACAATATTGTAACAGAGACGGAAAAATTAGACTTGTAAAAGTCCACCTTAAAATTTTTGTTTTCTACTTAGTTTTTGTTGTAGGTAACTAACATTTGTTTGTAGGATAGGGAGATTTTCCTTTTACTAAGTTTAGGCTCGTGATTAAATTTTTATTTCTAACTTGGTTAAGTTAGTTATTGAAAGTTTTTTACATTTCATCATTAGTAAAATTGAACTCATTTTATTTTGGAGTACTTAAAAAGAACAACAAACAAAGCCTTACTTTTCTTTCATAGGAAGAGAAAACACTTCATTTTTGGGTTTTAAAAGGAACAAGAAAAACCTTTATTTATGCAAAAACTTAAAAAGACCGTCACCATCCTTTGGTGTCTAAAAGGATCCATTACATTTTCTTGGATAAGTTAAATAACCTTACTTGTTTTCAAGTTCTAGATAAAACAAAAGAGGGAAATCTTTTCCCTATCGAATTCATTTTTGTTGACCATCTCAAAATTTTCTTTGTTGACCTGGATTTCATTACTTAGCTTAAGAAAATCACTGATTTGGGAGTTAAAAAGAACACCATTCCTTTTTGGAGCAATATCTCCCACTAGAATTAGCAAATAACTAAATTGTGGGATTAAAATGAATCATTTTGTGCCTTGTCTCGAAAGTGGAAGGTATATGCTCTCCCCTTAACTGGGTGACCAAAAAGCCAAACCACTCTTATGCTTTCAGTATTTCAAGCATTTACAACCTTTCGCAGGCTTGCCCTCCCGAGTTGCTCTTAGAGCACCATTTAAATGGTCGGTGGGAGGGGAATGACCTAAGTGGGAAACAACTTTATCGCCAAGTGTTCCAACCCACTATAATAAAAAGTGGAGGGTGACAAAAGTCCCTTTGAACGGTTTCGCGCAGTGATTAGCCTTCCCCCAGTATCTTTACGATACATAAAGCCTTTTTTCTAAAGGTTGGGAAGCCTCCCGAGGGAGTTTATCACTAATGACCAAACAAGAAGCTTGATTACGAACCTTAGAAATAGAAACCTTGAGCTGAGTCAGTATCCAGACATCTTCAATATCATAGTACAAGGGTGGGGAAGAATCCATCCCCAAGATTACTCACCATATATCTCCCAAGATAGCTACTTAATTGTGAAATAATTCTCTTTGGGTTAGTTTGTGGAAAAAGGCAAAAAAACGGGTGCCCCCTAGGGGGTGACATGGTTATTTGAGCTAACGGAGTATTGAGACTAGTGGGCCATGATATTGTGAATGACCCTTGAATAAAGAGTCTACCTGAATTGTATTATTTGTATCCAAACCTATGAAAACATTGGGTATTTGAACACATCCTCGCAGAACATACACTCTTTGTTTAGAATAGGCAAAAATGGTTGTCTTTTTCATGTTGTGTTTGCATTTTATACTTTACAAAATCATCTATCAAAGTTGAGAAAGTGTTAAAATTTCCAAAAAAACCCACAAACAAAGAAAAACAGAGCAATTTAGCGCATAGGAGCAACATCCTAGCACATCTGAAGCAAACTTTAGCGCATCCAATCTTAAACTTAGTGCATTCATTCTCAAAAACAATGCATAACAGTCTGAACATTTGGCAACTAAACATTAGCGCTTCTTAAAGACATATTAGCATGTTGGGGCATCAGCCTAGCACATTGGGGGCAAACTATAACGCTTTGAGTTTCAACCTTATTGCACACTTAGGACAGATTAGTGCATAACCATTCCTGAAATAGGAGGATTCAAAACATTGGTTTAGCGTGTAACACAGGCAGCTTAGCGCATTGGTGGTTTTAAACAATGCATCTGAGTCAAACTTTAGCACATCCAGTCTCTGTCTTAGCGCATAGATAACACTTTGAAAAATAGAGAGAAAAATTGAACCTTCTTGAAAAATTTTAACATCAGTTTCAAACACCCTTTTGGATCTTCAGTCGACTTCATTAGGCAAAACTTGAGTCAGAACATCATAAACTATTCCAAAACGATCAAACAATCAAACAAGTCATTCATAGAACAAAAGTTGTCAAAAATCTAAAACTAGCTAGGGATATCACTTTCTCCTATCAAAATTGGGTAACATCATAGCACTAATCAAAAGGTCCGCTAATGAAACGGATTTCATCATCAAATCATACCTAGTTTAAACCTAAGTTGTCAAATTGAGTTTCAATATCGGGAAGGCTCTTATTCCATATCATTTGATGCACTTTGTCATGAGGGGGCATCTAAACCTTCATTTGATAAAAGTAGGGTTAAGTTTTCAAACAAAGTATCTCAATCCAACCAAATCAAAGGAAACCATTGATCACCTGTGTATGACCACTCCTCATATTTTGAGAAGAAAGAGTCTTCATCACAACACTAAGTTGAGAAAATGACAACCTAGTTCCCAGAAACTTGCTAAATGGAATAGCTTTCTCTACATCAATCACCAATTCTTCAAATCTCATCGCACATTTCTCTGTCATGTGTGCTTATATCTTCAAGACAAGTCAAACAAATTTGACAAAGAGCCATTGAAAAGTAGAGCTTTTTGCCAAAAATCAGCATTTAGCCAACGCTTAAATCGTGGAGGAAATATCAATCCAACTTTCTTCCCAGAAGTTTGCATCACTTATAAAATACCTCAATTTGAACCACCAACTCCTAAGCAACACAAAGAAGAGGAATTCATTCCCTTTGTCACATAAATTTTCTACTAGATGCCCACTGTCACTCGCTCTCAACAAAACAAGCAAAGCGAACTACAACTAGAATCTAGTATGGGTCGAAGATTATCAAATCCTTTTGAGTATCCAAATCTAGAAGACACTGAGATTTCTGAGGAGCTCCTCCAAGAATGTCAAGAAAGCACTTCATTTCAAAAACTTGTGGAAAAACTCATAGAGGTGGACAAAGAAAAATACTTGCTCATGCTAACAAGAAAAGGAGTTGGGATCCTTGAAGACTTTGATACTGACATCTTTAGAACAAGGTCTTGAAATTATACTTATCAAGAACAACAAAGAGAATAGGAAGCACGTGACCCTAAGAAAAACATACCTGAGCCCAACATACCCAAACTAGGGATAATGAAAGGGAAGAACTCTTCCCTTGGCAAACAAATGCACCCTTGGTCGCTCTCACACAACAAATGCAAATGCTACAAAGACAAATGTAGGACATGTAACAGGGGACCACAATATGGTATTTATTAAATGAAAAATTGTCCTTACCCATATTACAGGAGGTTAAACATGATACATTTTCCCCCGAATTCAGATATTCCTAAATTTGATAAATATGATGGTAAGAGCAATCTTCGCGATCATGTTCAGTAGTTTTGTACCATGAGCCTTGAATTTTCCCATGATGACACCTATTTGATGAGGCTATTCCCAAGAAGATTGGGGGGACAAACAATGGAGTGGTTATCCAAACTAACACCTCCTATCAGATCCTTTGATGAGCTAGTCAATAAATTTATCACTCAATGCTCCTACAATATTCAACATGCAATCACCATGCTATATGTCTGCAATACCAAATAGAAAAATAATGAAACATTCATGGTGTTTCTTCAACATTGGAGATGGATGCTTTCGAGATATCCTCAAGATGTGCCCGAAAAGGAAAAGATGGAAATTTTCATTGACAATCTGAATAGTGAGATGAGTTACATACTCAAACTCCAATGCATACCATCTTTTGCCAAGTTGATCAAAAATGAAATCCAAGTACAGGAGGCATGTATTAAGAAAGGAATATTGAATTTATTCAAAGAAGGAACTAATTCATCCAACTCTCATTTCAGTAACCAGAACAACAACAACAACAACAACTTAGACAAATCCAGGTTCTGGACCAGAAACAAAAATGCTGGTAACGAGGGAGGAACTGATGCTAATGATATAAAATCCAAAGAATCAATATTGGCTTTATCAGGTAATCCTCAGGCTACCAAGAATCAAAAGGGTGCTAACCAAGGCACTAACACTTATGCACCTAATACCAATCTAGAACCTTCAAATCCAAACAACACCAACAATACCCAAAACAACAACACAAATTGAGGACCTAATCCAAATTCAAGGGGTAACACCAACAAATTTCCAAATAAACGCATTTACACACCATTGGGGAAATCCGTAGAATCAACATTTCGAGAACTCCTGGCAAACAAGATTATCACATTACCAGCTATAAACAACTTTGAACCCTAGGTCAAACCACCTTGGTGGAATGAATCACACTTCTGTGATTTTGATCGAAATAAAGGACATCAAACAAATGATTGGATGAGACTTACAAACATTGTTCAAGACATGATTGATAGAGGTGATTTAACAGTCGATGGTCTCAAGATAAATGGTGATCATGACGCCTTTAAAAATCCTCTTCCAAATTACAACAAAGATGGAGCTTGATCATCGAATGATACATGAGGAGCTCGCATCAATCACATATACATTAACACCATCAATCATATATCAATAGATGACAATCAAGTAAATGTCATTAAAATAAAAGATAAACACGAACATGAATCGATCAATGTAACCACCAGAGCTCAAAAATATGTCTTGAAAGGGCATACATCAACAACAACCACTATCCCCAAGACTAAATATGATTTGGTAAGTCAACTGCACAAAACTCATGCTCAAATATCCATACTCGAGTTGTTAAAACTTTCACCAAAACATAAAGACATCCTAGAACAAGAAGTATTGGAAACAAATGTACGTCAAGATCTCGATATTGACAAATTTCAAGCCATGGTGGCTCACATGATAGGGCCTCATAATCTCACATTTTCTAAGCATGATAATATCTCGTTCAGACATCCACATAATACTCCCCTTCACATTGAAGTCTTGCTCTACAAAGATCGCGTTAAAAGAGTATTAATAGATGGAGGAGTTGGGCTCAATATCTGTACCTTAAAACTTATCCATGCAGATTCTCTAAGAAGTCTATTGATCCACACAAAAATATCACCATCAAAGCATATAATGATGAAGAAAGATCATCCAAGGGAACAATTATATTACCTATTTAGGTAGGACCGATACAAAGGGACACTATGTGCCAGGTCTTAGACATAGACCTCACATATAATATTTTATTGGGTCATCCTTGGATACATGAAATGCAAGCGGTACACTCAACTTACCACCAGTGTGTCAAATTCCCATATAATGGGCAGGAGATTTCTATATCAGCAGATAACAACCCCTTTCAACATTGCAATGCTATGGGGGCAGCCCAAGACAACTTAGTTCCATATAACAGGGAAAAACAAACTTCCTTGGCATCAGATCATCATCAAGAAAAGCTCAAATCTTTATCCATGGATTTCAAACAAATGATTAAAATCAAAGAGAAAGGCATGGGAGAATACTCTTTTGAACCCATGTGTCTAACCAACTTACCAGCATCACCAAAATCTCAGGGGCAACCTTTTGCATTAACACATCAAGCAACATAACCCATCACCAAGTTTGATGGCAAATTTATCCAATTGGGCACACTAGCACATGAATCAGAAGAGAAGGACATCCTTCATTGGCTATACAAGGATGATGAAGAAGTCAGAGTTGCTACTATGGAAGTGCTATACCAACACAATAGTATGGAAAAGGATACCTAATCATGTAACAAATGGGGTACAATGGAAAAGGACCTATAGGCAAGCATCAAGAAGGCACAACCATTAGATCCTCCTTCATAGTTTTCTGGAGACAAAACAGGATTGGGCTATGGATACACTCTACCCCCAAATCATAAACTAAATAAATATCAAAAACCCCAGTGGAAAGCAAAGAAGAAATACAAGGAGGAATCATGGCAGGAGGCACTGCACGAATCAATAGAAACAATAAGGAAAGAGCGAGAACACCAGGAAAAAGAGAAACAACAAGAAGAGTTGGCCATTCAAAGAGAAGAAGCATCTTATGCATAAGTAAACCACGTTCAGGAACCTATTCCAAACAAGGCAAAATCACCCCCTGAAGACATCACTACTCCCCAAGGAGAAACAGTATATAAACAAATGCAAAGAGTACAAGCAGGATCTGATACAGAATTGGAGAAAACTATCAGACTGGTATCAATCATCAGGGATCTCTTTTCACCTTACAACATACCTATCAACAGTACTGAAAAACTCTAGGACAATACTTCTAAGACTGATTCTAATGACTATGAATGGGGCAATTGTTCAAATGTTACTGAAGATATTCGTGAGAGTGCTATTCATACACCCCTTTCTCAAGAAGGACAAGGCACAGAGTCTAGACTACTTGAATTTGGTCCACAACATCTATGAAGCCAAAGCAAATGAGCAACGACATTACAAGCAAGTCTACATGAAAGACGGTACCATCAAAGACCTCGATAATATCATTAACTTATCCAATATCCCAGCCAACCTTAATGATACCTCTATCATGACACTTACCATAGCTGAACTTGACCCACCCAATGACTGTTTACCGCTCCTATTTCTTGATCTCATAGACTGGGATGAACCTGAAAACCATGACATACATATTTTCCCAGATGATGATTCCATTATCCATTACCTATGTACGATCAACTCAAAAATAGACTCTACCAGCAAAGAAAGTAACAAAATCTGCAATCAGGGGAGTGCTAAGTGTCTAAGTCACAAAAATGAATGAAATAAAGGACCTACTACTGAAAACCAGTCAATAGCAGCACTAGATCACAAAAAAGTAAAAATAAAGAATGCATATGAGGGTGAAAACCTTTTTAAGGCACCTAAGGATGGGAGACTTAACACTCTTCTTGAACACTATTAGGAGTGATCACCCATATTGATTGAGCCCACTCAATCAATCAACATTGGTACAAAAGAAGCAACCAAAAACATACACCTAGCATAATCTCTGACAGATGAAGAAAAACCAGAGTTTATCAAATTCTTAAAAGAAAAGAAAATCAATTTTGCTTGGTCCTATGCAGATATGCCCAGGATTGATCCACACTTAATCATGCATCATTTATCTATTGCTCTAGGAGCTAAGCCAGTCAAGCAAAAATTGAGAAAGATGAGTCTGCATGTAGCACTAATGGTCAAAGTTGAACTAAAGAAACTATTAGACGTTAGATTTATTCGACCTATCGACTATGCTGAATGGATTTCAAACATTGTGCCATTTTCAAAACTAGATGCAAGCATCAGGATATGCACATATTTTAGGGATGTTAACAAAGCCTATCCAAAGGATGACTTTCCTTTGCCCACCATCGACATAATTGTAGACCTCACAGAAGGCCATGCAATGCTATCATTAATGGATGGTTTTTCTGGCTATAATCAAATCTAGATAGCTCTAGAGGATCAAGATAAAATAGCGTTCACCTGTCCTTGGGGAACGTATTGTTGGAATGTCATGCCTTTTGGCTTAAATAATGTTGGGGAAACTTATCAAAGAGCAATGACGACAATATTTCTTGATATGATGCATACCTTCATGGAAGACTATGTGGATGATTTACTGGCTAAGTCATTTACCTAGGCAGAACATCTAGGCATATTAGAGAAAATATTTGAAACATTGGAGAAATTCCAAGTTAGGTTCTGATAGTTCTGATACTTAATGTTAAGTACAGATGCCAAGCTAATAAGATGAGAGGGGGGGGGGGGTGAATCATACAAACTTAATCTTCCATAAAAACAATAGAGTCAACCTTGGTAACATATACTTCAGTAATACAACCAAAACTACTAAACATGCAAACTCATAAGCATATAAACATCATAACAATCATAACACCAGATTTAACATGGAAACCCAAATAGGGAAAAACCATTGTGGGATTTTGGACACACTAAGAAATATACTCTTCCAGAGTATGCTCAGTTAAAAGCAAATCCTGTTAAAGATTTCAAACACATTGCTAGATGTAACCCGGTTAAGGGATTTCCCTCAAATCTGTTAGGATCTTCACCTTGTTAGAAGTGACCTTGTTAAAGGATTTCAAACACTCAATCAGAATGTCACCTTGCTAGAGGGTTTTACAAATAAGACTGTTAAGTCCACTCGGTTAAGAGATTTTCTGTCACTTTACAAAATAATAGTAACAAAAATCTATCTGCAACTTCACATCTAAAATGCTAAAGCAGATTATTATTTGCTCAATACAATCTAGACATAGAACTAATCTTGTCCATCTGCTAGGCTCTATACTCTGTTATTCAAAACAGGTCTTCAAGCTTTTGTGCTCAGTAATCACTATGTAGCATCCCTATGCATACTCTTTCCCGCATCCATTGTTTATCAACAGTTCCTTATTTATAAACAATTCGCCAACCGCTTAATCTCCTTGATCACATTTCCCATGATCAATCATAGCCATCAGATCTTCAAAATTTGACCAGGTTCAATGTATCCTTTGATTTGAAAATGTTTTACCCCGCCTTGGAACTTGCATACATTTCTTCAAACTTGTGCTAGGGTGAATTCACAAAACTGGTTCCCACTTTTGCCAACGAAAGAATTTGGCGAAAGTGGGAATTTCGGATTTGACAATGTTCGAGCGAAACACAAATGTTCGCTCGGACTGCCCCTGGGAGTCCGAGCGAACCAAACGGTTCAGCTGGGTTCGAGCGAACACGGTGGTTCGAGTGAACCCATTAAATATCGATATTTTAATGGGTTCGCTCGAACCCCCCATTCGCTCGAACCCTTGGCAGTTAGGGTTTTTTTTAAAATTTTATAAATATCGAAAATGACAGTTAAAAGGTCATTGTTACATTTGACTTTTTCTGTCTGGTGGGGGTTGGATCGAACCAGTCGTCAGCATCATGTCATCGAGCCTTGTCTGCAGCAGTTAGCATCTTTCTTATTTCAGTTTTCGACCCTTGTTATATCAGGTGCACAAAATAACCCTTTGTTTGGTTTAATAATGTCTTTTTTTATTAAATTTGTAAATAATTTATTTGTTAATTTAATTTTTTAATTAAATAATTATATATAGTTATTGGTTTTGAACATTTTAGAAAAATGTTTGATAATTTATTGTTTTTCATTATTTTAGAAAAATGTTTGATAATTTAATATTTTGATTGAAATGTGTAAATTTGTTTTTAAAATTACGTAATTGTATAGATGTATATTTTTTTCAACATTTTAAAAAATTGTTATGAAAAACATAGAAAACTACCCTGTAGTAAATCAGATCTTAGAAAAACATTAGCAAAAAAAGAAAAACGTTAAAAAAATTAATTTAAATAAACATTAGAAAATTTAGATACCAAATTTAAACAAATTAGACAAAATAAATTTCCTCTACAATGTGACCTATTTTCACATCCTATTACACGCACAACATGACCCCTTAAGACCACATATGACACTATACGTTCTCTTAGGAGGTCATAGAGGATCACATAAAATATAATAGTGTACATGTATGACATTCCCTTTAGGATCACATCTAGTGTCCTAAGGGGTCATACGTGGTTCTAAGGGGTCACACGTGTTATAACACATGCGGGACCCCTTAGAATCGCATATGACCCCTTATAAAATTGTAGGGTGAATGACATACCCCTTAGTCCATCAAATAGTGTCTTAACACATACGTGACCCATTAAAATCGCATATGACCCTTTATAAAATCAATCTTAGTGTGAACGACATATCCCAAAACCCATCACATAGCGTCTTAAGGGGTCGTATGTGGTCCTAAGGGGTCACACATGCTTTAACACATGCATGACACCTTAGTAGGTCACATAGGACCCCTTATAACATCCTACTATACATATGACATTCCCCTTAGGATCACATAGTGTCATAAGGGGTCATATGTGGTTCTGAGGGGTCATGCATTTGTTATAACATATGCATGACCCCTTAGAACTGCATATGACCCCTTATAAACTCCTAGTGTGAACGACATACCCCTTAGTCCATCACATAGTGTCTTAAGGGGTCCTATGTTGTCCTAAGGGGTCACGCATGCATTAACACATGTGTGACCCCTTAGTAGGTCACATATGACCCCTTATAACATCCTACTGTACATATGACATTCCCCTTAGGATCATATAGTGTCCTAAGGGGTCATATGTGGTTAGACCCACATATGACCCCTTATAAAATCCTATAACCACATATGACCCCTTATAAAATCCTAGTGTGAACGACATACCCTTTAGTTCATCACATAGCGTCTTAAGGGTCGTATGTGGTCCTAGGGGCCACACATGCATTGACACATACGTGACCCCTTAGTAGGTCACATGTATGACCCCTAATAACATCCTACTGTACATATGACATTTCCTATGTGTCCTAAGGGGTTGAATATGTGGTCCTAAGGGCTCACGCATGCATTAACACATGCGTGACCCCTTATAGAATCCTAGTGTGAACGACATACCCCTTAGTCCATCACATACTATCTTAAGGGGTCGTATGTGGTCCTAAGGGGTCAACATGCATTAACACATGCGTGACCCCCTTATAACATCCTACTGTACATATGACATTCCCCTTAGGATCATATAGTGTCCTAAGGGGTCATATGTGGTTAGACCCACATATGACCCCTTATAAAATCCTATAACCACATATGACCCCTTATAAAATCCTAGAGTGAACGACATACCCCTTAGCCCATCACATAGCGTCTTAAGGGGTCATATGTGGTCCTAAGGGGCCACGCATGCATTGACACATGCGTGACACCTTAGTAGGTCACATAGGACCCCTTATAACATCCTACTATACATATGACATTCCCCTTAGGATCACATAGTGTCATAAGGGGTCATATGTGGTTCTGAGGGGTCATGCATTTGTTATAACATATGCATGACCCCTTAGAACTGCATATGACCCCTTATAAAATCCTAGTGTGAACGACATACCCCTTAGTCCATCACATAGTGTCTTAAGGGGTCCTATGTTGTCCTAAGGGGTCACGCATGCATTAACACATGTGTGACCCCTTAGTAGGTCACATATGACCCCTTATAACATCCTACTGTACATATGACATTCCCCTTAGGATCATATAGTGTCCTAAGGGGTCATATGTTGTCCTAAGGGGTCACGCATGCATTAACACATGTGTGACCCCTTAGTAGGTCACATATGACCCCTTATAACATCCTACTGTACATATGACATTCCCCTTAGGATCATATAGTGTCCTAAGGGGTCATATGTGGTTAGACCCACATATGACCCCTTATAAAATCCTATAACCACATATGACCCCTTATAAAATCCTAGTGTGAACGACATACCCTTTAGTTCATCACATAGCGTCTTAAGGGTTGTATGTGGTCCTAGGGGCCACGCATGCATTGACACATACGTGACCCCTTAGTAGGTCACATGTATGACCCCTAATAACATCCTACTGTACATATGACATTTCCTATGTGTCCTAAGGGGTTGAATATGTGGTCCTAAGGGCTCACACATGCATTAACACATGCGTGACCCCTTATAACATCCTATTGTACATATGACATTCCCCTTAGGATCATATAGTGTCCTAAGGGGTCATATGTGGTTAGACCCACATATGACCCCTTATAAAATCCTATAACCACATATGACCCCTTATAAAATCCTAGTGTGAACGACATACCCCTTAGTTCATCACATAGCGTCTTAAGGGGTCATATGTGGTCCTAGGGGGCCACGCATGCATTGACACATACGTGACCCCTTAGTAGGTCACACATGACCCCTAATAACATCCTACTGTACATATGAAATTTCCTATGTGTCCTAAGGGGTTGAATATGTGGTCCTAAGGGCTCACACATGCATTAACACATGTGTGACCCTTTATAGAATCCTAGTGTGAACGACATACCCCTTAGTCCATCACATACTATCTTAAGGGGTCGTATGTGGTCCTAAGGGGTCAACATGCATTAACACATGCGTGACCCCTTATAACATCCTACTGTACATATGACATTCCCCTTAGGATCATATAGTGTCCTAAGGGGTCATATGTGGTTAGACCCACATATGACCCCTTATAACATCCTACTGTACATATGACATTCCCCTTAGGATCATATAGTGTCCTAAGGGGTCATATGTGGTTAGACCCACATATGACCCCTTATAACATCCTACTATACATATGACATTCCCCTTAGGATCATATAGTGTCCTAACATACATATGACGTGTTAGATCTCTCTATTCTTGAATTTTTTATGTATGTCAAAGATTTAAATATGTACATGTACATTAGATCTCTCTATCTCTCTGAAATATATGTTATCTCTAGATCTGAAATATATGAACTCTCTCTCTCTCTCACTAAAATATTTGAAATTTTTACATGTATTTTTTGAAAATGAAAATGATCTCTCTCTCTCTGTCATGAAGATTTATATGTATATAATCTCTCTCTCTCTCTCTCTCTCATGAAAATGATCTCTCTCTCTGTGCTTACGTATTTATTTTAACTTTATGACATGTACCTAGATAGATGGCATCCCAGGATATACCTTCGTAGGCTCCTGATCAGGATCCACCTTTGCAGGCTCCTGATCAGGATCCACCTTCACAGGCTCCTGATCAGGATCCACCTGCACAGGCTCCACATCAGGAGCCACCATAGCAGGATCCTCCACAGTAGGATCCCCCCTTGCCCGATATTGCCACTATTTTTCATTACAGTGATCGAGAGCTGCATAGGTTGAGGGCCATACTAGATGACCCTCGTACTGATGGCGTGTAAAAGAGTACGTGCACGTCCATTTTTGACAGTTTGTAGACATTGAGGGACCGCCTAGTATCTCATACCTCATTCTCACCTGAGGTTATAGAGGATATATATAGACAGTTGAGGAGTGAGGTGAGGGGTCCTCATTCTTTTGCTGATGTGGTGGGGGTGGTCTCGAAGGAGACCATCAAGGAGAGATGCTTCCCACAATATCAGGAGAAGAGTAAGGTGAGGGGATATCAGGTTACTAGATGTATTGACCCATAGGTTGCGTCACTGATTTACCCACGATTCTTAGCAGCCCATGGTCGTTATCCTAATAACGACCAGATTCCATTATACTTTGCATAGCAAGTATTTGCTGAGGTTCATTGTCAGATGAAACCAAACTACCTTGATATTCCGGGATATTATGGACAGGGGAGGGGCAGGATTGCTGATAGAGATGCATACCGTAGGCGTGATAGAGCTCCGCCTAGACACAGGGACCTTGTTGGCCAGAGAATTCCTGCAGTAGTCCCAGCCATGGCACCCATAGCAGATCACGTTGTGATTGCTTCTCAGAGAGAAGCAATTGATAGGATTGGACATATTGCATCAGCAGCAGCCACCATATCTTCTGACAGGGTGGGCAGATATATGATGACTCGACCACATTCGCGATCATCCATAGATCATGCATCTTCTAGTCATGGGGGGGCTTCAGATTCAGATGATCAGTATATTTCTGCTGGCATCCCCTCCCCAGATGAGGTAGCAGCTATAGTCGGAGGTAGTAGACATGTACAGATGTCGCAGTATTTAGTCGAGGACCTACTACATGCTTATAGTTTTATTTCATCTTGACTTGGGATACCATTGGGTGATGTTAGAGAGGAGATTCTCAGAGATGTTCAGGCTACAGCGGCATCGACGCATACCCCGAGGTAGTCACAACATTCTCATCACTCTACGCATGCTCCAGGCACTGACCCACCTACAAATCACTCTGTTGCTGCAGAGGAGGAGCTACGAGCTGATGAGCTCCATATCACAGATGAGGGCCGGTTGGATTCATGTGAGGAGATACGAGCTGATCAGGTACATATCACAAATGAGGGTTTGGACTCATTTGAGGATCAGCTGAGAGATTTGAGCCATACTGGATTTATGGACATGCTACTACAGTCAGACACTTCATCCACGATGCCCACTCATCTAGTTAGCCCCTTGCACTCCTCAGTGATACGTACAGCTAGAGAGAGATATGCTGGCACGAGTGATGTTGTTGATATGATTATGGGACAGGATCAGTCTACTATACAGCCTACTCCAGGTGATACACAGGTATGTACATGTACATGTGCGTTTAAAATTTTAGAAGATATGTATACTTACATTGCAAATTTGTACCTAATAAATCTATATATATATATAGATCTCATGTTTAATTTAAATAATCTAGAACTTTCTAAGTTTTAATTTGTAGATCATTTAAATTGATTGTGGACTAATCCTTAAATTGACAGTTAGCTCATGTCACTCCTTCCTTGAGCTCTGAGCATGTGCGTAGGAGAGATTCTTTAGATGCTGACATTAGTGTACAGGTTAGTTATGGTTTTTGGTATATATATATTTGATGTACATGCACGTCTAGAGAGATCTATATATATTATATTTAATATTTAAATAAATTCTACTTTTGCAGGACTCCCCCTCAGATGGTCGCTCAGTTCGTAGCCGACATGATGATCCCCAGTGTTGATTTGCTCCAGACTTTATAGCTCATTTACATTTATCTTTTTATATACTTTCATATTATATATATATTCATGCACGTACATGGAGTTTAGACTCTAGATTATACTTTATACCTGGTTTATGTTTGACTCTGGATTATACTTTATACTTTATACATGGAGTTTAGACTCTAGATTATACTTTATACCTAGTTTGTGTTTGACTAGAGCTAGATTATACTTTATACATGGAGTTTAGACTATAGATTATACATGTTATAAGTTTTATACATGTTTGATTATATTATATTTATACACATGTTTGATTATATTCTAGATTTATGTACATGATGTTTGATTAAATTAGATTTAAATACATGATTGATTAGATTGTATATTTCATGCATGTGTACAATGACTTGTTTAGACTCTAGATTATACTTTATACCTGGTTTGTGTTTGATCAAGATCTATTATACATGTTTGATTATATTAGATTTATACACATGTTTGATTAAAGATTAGATTTAAATTCATGTTCAAGATTAGATTGTATATTTCATGCATGTACAATGACTTGTTTAGACTCTAGATTATACTTTATACCTGGTTTGTGTTTGATTGATCTATTATACATGTTTGATTATATTAGATTTATACACATGTTTGATTAAAGATTAGATTTAAATTCATGTTTGATTAGATTGTATATTTCATGCATGTACAACGACTTGTTTAGACTCTAGATTATTCTGTATACCTGGTTTGTGTTTGATCATCTATTATACATGTTTGATTATATTAGATTTATACATGTTTGATTAGATTAGATTTAAATACATGTTTGATTTTCAAACAAACTTGATTTAAATGTATTCAATTATACATGTTTGATTTTCAAACAAAAGAGTATGTATGAAATGAACAAACTAAACTAAGATAGGTCATGTATTGAATAGTTCACATCCAGTACATGTATATTACATAGGTATGTATATTTGTAGGTATGTGAGCTTCTAGGTATGTATATTGTAGTTAAATAGTTCACAACATGTACATGTCCTAATTCCATATTAAATATATCAATTTTACAAATGTACATATTACATTCTAATTTAAATATGCATTTTTTAATTAAATACAAATACAATTACATACAATTAAACACGTGCACATTTAAATACATCCTAATTTGATATAATGTATAAATAAACTTAAAAAAATATTTATCCTAAATAGTTTCAAAACAAGTTACTTGAGATCTAGAATTTATCTTGAACTTTTACATTAAAATTCAATTCAAGTGGATTACTAAATTATGTATATATAGTTCATACCACATCAAGTGGTTCACAACGCTCTTCAATAACACTTAATATTTTGTCATGATCTTCACCATCTAGTCTCCAATTTTGAGTCCGCCCTCGACGTGGAACTGTTTGAAGAATTAGGCCAACAACAATGACCAAGTGACTATACTGATATACCTTGTTATCAATTTGGTATTCAGTGAAATGAATCCCATGTTGAACAATTTTAACTTGTTTGAAATATGTCCCTTGCACTACAACTGATCCTGCATGTACATGTATATAAGAAACATGAGAAATAAAAAAAATTCACACAAGCGATTTGTATGTATGTACATATTCAAATCAGAACTCAAACCTGTGGGAAATGACATTCCATCACTCATCTCAGATTTTGATAACTTCTTTCTCTCTTCTGTGCAATGCAATAAATAATAACTAACACCTTCTATATTTCCATCTTCTGCTATGACTGCAAAAATATCTCCTGCAATTTGACACAAGTTAAATAAATTCTAAGTTATATGTCATTTTTAAGGAAATGTTTACATGTGTACGTCATGTACATACATACCTTTTTTAATCAATCCTGAAATATGATCGTAATCACCAGAAATCAAAGGAATGTCTTCAAAGTTTTCATCCTCATTTGAATCCTCGTATGTGTCAGAAACATCTAGTGGCACCATTTTCCATTCACTAACATATCCAAGCTCTTGGTTCTTGCAATCAACATAGTTTTCGAAAATGCATTCAGAACAAAAACATGAATAATCTCTAGTGTATAATGTCCATGGGCGATTATCTGTACTCATGACACAATGCAAAGATCTTGTCCTCTCCACACTCTTGCATCCATGCATTGATTTTCTATCCACATCTATAAAATGTACATGTGTACAAGAATACATACATGTAGATCAAGTTGTTAAATTAAAAAAAAATAGAATAAAATACTAAAAGAGAACACGTACCGGTTATCTCCCAAAACACTCTATATGGAATGGGCTTATATGTTCTTGATGATGATTCCCCAGGATAATTAGGTTGTTCAAAGTGTTTCTTACACCATTCAACAACATCATGTGCATTTTCTATACGTTCTCCTATGTACTTTATTTGATGCTTTCTTATAGCACGTTTGATACAAGCTCCTGCACCATCATGTTCACCCTTTCCATGACCACTCTCAAAAAAACTCCAAACATGTGGTATTTTGTCATTTCGATGATATCTACATAGTGCATAAAATGGCCTCGAAGATTTGAATTGTGCTGCACATCCATCAGACCAAACAAAATGTTTAACTATTGTTATGCCTCTATCTTTCAAATATTCAAAAAACTTCTTAAAGCAATGTTGTACAAAAAGTGTGTCATGCTCCTTATCATCACTGATATAGAAGTGGTACTCTTTCTTAATGACACGATTTTCAAATGTACTATCAACACCATCTAAATTCATCTGTGCATGTCGATAACACACATGCACGAAAATAGTGATTTGCTTTGAAAAATAATACTCTGATTGAATCTCTTTTTGATGCACAAAAGAGTAATTCTCTGCGAAGTCAACTACAGATAAAATAGTTCCAAGTGGGAAAGTGTCTCTTAATCTTTTAAATTGTTCTGCTTGCCACTTGGCAAAAAAACCATGGCATATGTATGGTTTTATCAACTTACGAAAATTTTCCATAAATGTTCCAATAGGTATTTCTTCTTCTACATAATCTAGTCTTGTAGATTCCTTTCCAAATTTTGTTTCAATTTTTTTGTACTTATAACTCTTGCAATTTACCATCTTCCTCATGTCAGTATCTTCATCTCTCAAAGGCAATTTAGCCAAGTCCCCGCATGTTCCACAAATTCCTTTTATGCAATTTATTTGACCGGTTGCATTATCATCTGATTTATCACATAAGATGGATGCTATGAATTGACTTGTTCGTTTAGGAGGAGCATTTTCATAACCATCATTATCTTCTCTAATCTTTCGAAACACCTGATAGTACAAGTCAAATTCGATGTGATAACAACAACAACAAGTTTCGAAAACTTTGTTTAACTTCACATAATATGGCCTTAACCGTTCAAAAATGGTTTGTCCAATCTTTATATGAGGGTTTGTTTTAGTAAACAATACATACAATTCATGTTTTGTTGTGTCTAGCCAATGTTTTACATGGAGATCATAACGATCAGGACCAATCCTTTGCTTGATAACATCTCTACTATTTGATGAAGGGCGAGTATTATCATTCCAAAAACTTGTCACAAAGTTCCTAACAACATCTTCAATTCTATCAGAACGAGGAGCTCTACACATAATTGCCCAATTCCCTTCTGAGGTAGTATCATCCAAAATCTTTCTCCTTTTAACATATTTAGATATTGTCCTTCTACTAAAACCAAACTCAGATGACAGTGAAGAGATTTGTCTTTTTTGAGGCAATCTTTCATTTACTAAAGATGTCAACATCACTCTTCTTGAAATGGTCTTATCTAGTTTTCGAGATTTTTTACCAATGTTCACCAAACCTTTCTTAACATTATCAACAATAGATTTTTGTAGCTGAGAATATTTCCTCTTTTGATTTGTTGTATCTATACCCAACAATTTCATTGGATCTATTAAGTCTTTATGAGTAAGTACAATTGATAACAATTGAGCTTTTTCTAGTGTAGTATCAAGATTGTTGAAATGCGACATTATTTCTTTTGCACTTTTATTCATTGACCTCCTTTTAGTATGTCTAGGTTCTTCATTGAGACGTTTCAACTCATCCACATCCATTTCAAGTAAATGATCTAAATTTTTATAAGAAATATTTCTCTTCACCTGTTTAGCTAGATCCACAATATGCTCATCCATATCAGTGGTAGGAGGTAAGGAGCCTGACCCCTCTCCTTCAAAGGTCTCCATTGGTTCAACTTGGACAATCTCCTCCCTATGTTCATCAACTATATTGTGTTCTTCAACAGGTTCATTTGCCCATTCTGCACATAATTTAAGAGTTTGTGTAAGGTTCTTGAATTAATCAGAGATTATTCAATTAGGATTAAGAATAGGGGTGAATTTGGCTTAAAGCTTTACATGTTAAAATTAAAGCCCATTCAATTTGGTTTATTAAATTTAAATACTTTTTTAAGACCTTATTGTTATAACTCTAATTAAATTACTTGTTTAGGTTTAAAGTTCAATTTGTTCTCAGGTTAGGATTAAAGTTCAATCTCTAATTTTGAGCACTAATTTAACACATAAAATAAAATTTTGATAAATTAGAAATTCCAATTTTGAAAATTAAAAGTACAAATATTTTGATGCATGCATACGATAACTTAGGTGACCTCATATTAATTTGTTATGGACCATAATGTAAGTGGACTATAATTTGTCACATGTGAGTATATTTAAGACCTATTATTGCATAATAGACCTCCTAATCTGAAATGTTTTTGCATGTACGTGAAGTTGAATATAAATAGTTCACCTAAATTATTCAACATGTTTAATAGGAGAAAAATGCAATTACACAACAAGCAAGTTGATGGAAATTGAAATTTGCAAATACACATGTATTATCTCAAATTAATTATGTTTTCCAATTAAAACAAAATTATTTTTAATCCTATTAAAAATATTAGATAAAAAATATTGAATTCTAATTAATTGATACGTAATACATATTAAATTAAATATCTTCTTTGTTATAAATTTATGTCACATTTAAGAACTATAATCAATGTAATAGTCCTAATAGGCCTTATTATTAAAATCAATATGACCACATTTGAAAAAACATTTCACAAAATTAATATACTTAACTACCCTTAAGACAAATATATTATGTGATATTAAAGGACCTATCACATGAAATTACTTGTACATGTAGATTAAATATTCAATATATATAATTTAGAACCTAAAAATTATGACATAATAGGTCTTATCTATTATAAATGAACTTAATTATATAGGAGAAAAATGCAATTACACAACAAGCAAGTTGATGGAAATTGAAATTTGCAAATACACATGTATTATCTCAAATTAATTATGTTTTCCAATTAAAACAAAATTATTTTTAATCCTATTAAAAATATTAGATAAAAAATATTGAATTCTAATTAATTGATACGTAATACATATTAAATTAAATAGAAATAAAATTAAAAATACATACTTGCATCATGATATCTTTGTCTTCTTTGTTCTCGATATCTTTCTTCCGTTTCGGGAGAATAATTCCTTGCAGTCTTATTTTGCCTTCTCTTCTTGTTCCCCATGCTTTTACAAAAAACCTTCAAATTATTCGCTTTCAAAATAATTTTCAAATATCTTCTCTCATCCAAAAGTGCGAATTATTTTAATCATTTGAGTGATAAAAAGCGAAAAAAAATTATAGATATTTATACGATTCCACAAATGAAAAAAAAAACAAAAAATGCGTCGGCCCGTGTTCGAACGAAAGCCGACAGTTAAAAATTGTTGGGTTCGCTCGAACATGGCAGTTACCAAAAAATGCGTGCCGAAATTTAGCTCGTGGGTTCGAGTGAATGGGGGTTCGCTCGAACCCACTTTGGTTCGAGCGAACCCAATCCGATCGAACATGTGTTCGATCGAAACCCCAAAATTGGAAGTTTCTCCCAAAAAATTTCAGAGTTCTGAAGAATTAATGACTTCGGAGCTCTAGTTCAGTACACGAATGAAATAATCTTCATAACCCAAAAATATTAGATGGTAGTACTCGAAACAAGCTTTCCAACGGATATAATTTTGTTATATTTTGAATTTATTATGTTCTTGATTTTTTAATTTTATTAAAAGTTGGTTTTTAACCGAACATGAACTTCTCTGTTCAACGCATTGGGAAAAATAAGAAACTAATTCAAAAAATTTTTGAAAAATATCTATGCCCTTGGTATTGATGTCTTCTTTCTAACAAAAAAATAAAAATTGAATTTCGATTTATATAGAACAAGTTATGTGTTCAAACGTAAACCTATGTTTGAATTATGACTAGTCGGACTTCAAAACTTTATAAAATGAAAAATATTGAACATATCACTATAAAACCAAATGCATGCCCTGGATATTGATGTTACAAACCAAAATTCCAAAGAATTGAGTTTTTATCATTTATAGAAAAAAAAGTTATGCGTTACGGAAGGCACATCACTCTTAAAAAATGTAGTTTGTTGTAAAAAACTACTTTTCGAGGGAGATGGAAATTTTTTTAAAAAATCTTTCAAAAAAATTAAAAAAAAATGTATATAGAATCTACAAACAAAATGCTAGAAATCACTAATTTACATCATCTTCAAATTTTTAATAGTTTAAAAGTTATAGTTCTTGGAAGTTGAAGATTATTTTAAAAATGTACATCTCAGTGTCAAAAGTGGCAAAAAAGTGGGAACCATTATTGTGAGTTCACCCGCTAGGGTATTGTTGTTCAATTTGAGCTATAGATCTTCCTATCGATTTTCCTTTGCCATGGATTCTTTAACAAACTTCACTCACGACATACCAATCATTTAATCATAGCCAACTCATCAGCTTCCTTCATTAAATAATGCTTTTATTCATTCAATGCATTCTGTTATTACTCGGTTGCAACTCGGTAAATACTAAACTTCACTCGGTAGACATTCTACCTTCATTAACCGATAGCGATAACCTTAGGGTTTATCGACTAGGTTCCTTAGGGTTTACCGACTAGGTTCTTTTCTCAGTAACATAGTATAGTATTAACCTTACAATCAACAACATATGTAGGATATGAAAACAATCTAAACATCATGATCTCATCATTGTCTAACTCGGTAATAGTTTCCCATTGAATAACTTATTCCTCCCCTTATTCATCACATTCTTTCTATGTCTTTTATCGACATCTTTATACTCATCAAATCATACCTCTTAAGATATGGCAACATCATACTGAATTAGAAAATCAATTTATTGACATCAATGACAAAATAATAATATTAAGACAGTAAACATCCATAATCAGTTATATCCATAATAATCAACAACCTTCTCAATATCCTTATTGAAATGCCAACAATCTCTCCTTGTCTATTATAATGCCAACAATCTCCCCCTTTGGCATTGATGGCAAAACCAATTGATTTGACCTAAGTCAGATTGCTGTGAGATTCTGAAATGCTGAAATGCTCTCCCCTTGTCATCAGTCTTCTCCCCCATACATTAGTCTTCTTCCCTTTTCTTCAGTCTTCTCCCCCTTTGACAACAATGCCAAAAAGTAAACAACTAAAACATAATCTCTTCCTGTATGAAGTGATTTCCTGCTGTTATGTGTCAACTTAGTCAAGATCAGAGTATTTTGTCTTCAATTCCTGTTCCCTATGTTGTTTCCTGCACACTTTTAGAAAACATCCTAAAGTATGTAAATCAACATCAATCCACACATAATATTCTGTAGATTCATCGAATTGATGCTTTCACCAAACTCGGTTAGTGAGTAGAAGATAGGGGTAGGACCCCTAACTTACTTTTGAGATACTCAAAAGTGTCCCTTGGTAGTGGCTTGGTGAAGATATTTACTATTTGTTCCTTTGTGCTAACATACTCCAACACCACTTTCTTCTCTTGAGCTTCTTCTCTAAGATAATGATATTTGATAGAGATGTGCTTTGTCTTAGAGTGCATAATAGGATTCTTTGAAATGTTAATGGCACTGGTATTGTCATAGAATATAGTTACTGGCTCAGTAATTTTCTCATTTATACCCTCCAACAGTTGTTTGATCCATGCTATGTTGGTACAATTCAATGTTGCAGCAACATATTCAGCTTCTGCTGTTGATTGTGAAACACATCCTTGTTTCTTGCTAAGCCAACTCACTAGTCTTTCTCCTAAAAAGAAAGATCCTCCACTTGTGCTTTTCCTGTCATCAATATTGCCTGCCCAATCAGCATCAGTATAAACTTTTAGATCAAAGTCATTTCCTTTCTAATATACTAAGCCATAATATTCAATGCCTTTCAAGTATTTGAAAATTCTCTTGATGGCTGTCATGTGTGTCTCCTTTGGATTTGCAGAGAATCTTGCAACTATACCTACTACATTTGCTATATCTGGCCTGCTATGAACAACATATTGTAGCTTTCCAATCATGGATCCGTAAAGTGTCTCATCAACAGATGTAGATTCATCATTCTTTTATAGTTTATAGTTGGTAGTCATAGGAGTACTTATTGGTTTTGAATCCTCCATTCCAAATTTCTTCAGGATTTCCTTTATGTACTGTGATTGAGTAATGAAAATATCATCTTTCATTTGCAGTATCTATAAACCTATAAAATTCTTTATCTCACCGATTAATGACATCTCAAATTCTTTGCTCATTTCATTTCCAAATTTCTTGCATAGATTTTCATTTCCACAAAATATAATATCATCAACAAATATGGCTGAGATCAGTATTCAATTTTCATCATTCTTCATGTACATATTACTATTTTCACTTGTTCTTGTAAAACCAATCTTGATTAAATAGGAGTGTAATCTTTCATACCATGCTCTAGGTGCTTGTTTCAGACCATATAAAGCTTTGTTCAATTTACATACCTGATCTTTATTTTTGTCTTCAACAAATCCTTCAGGTTGTTCAATAAAAACTTCTTCTTCTAATATACCATTCATAAATGCAGATTTAACATCCATTTGATATACCTTGAAATTTTTGTAAACAGCATATGCCAACAATGTTCTTACTCCTTCAAGTCTTTCCACAGGTGCAAAAGTCTCACCATAATCAATTCCTTCTTCTTGGGCATAACCTTTGCAAACTAATCTTGCTTTATTTCGAATGACCTCACCTTTTTCATTCAGCTTGTTTCTGAAAATCCACTTTGTACCGATTACATTTTTGTCCTTCGATCTTGGGACCAGTGTCCATGTGTCATTCTTCTTGATTTGATCAATCTCTTCTGTCATAGCATTTATCCAATCTTCATTGTTAAATGCTTCTTTCACTATTCTCGGTTCAAATTTAGATATCAGACATGTGTTCTGTCTCAGTTTGTTCCTTGTCATCACTGGATCATCCTTATCTCCTATAATCTAACTTTGCATGATGTCTTTTGACATACTTGGCTAATACAGGCTTGGTAGGCTCTGTATGATCTTCTTCAAACTCGGTAACTGAATAATCTTTTCATTTCCTTCTGCAGTTTTCTCGGTAGGACTTGCTGGTTGAACATAGACAAACTCATCATAATCTTCTGGTTCTTTGGAATTTCCTTCATGATTTCTTTCTACAAATTCATCAATTTTCACATTTGCACTCTCTACTATTTTGTTAGATGATTTGATTAGACATTTAAATGCTTTACTTCTAGAAGAATAACCAAGAAATGTTCCTTCTTCACTTTTCTGATCAAACTTGCCATTTCTATCATCTTTGTGTACATAGCATCTACTTCCAAATATTTTGAAATAACTTACATTAGGTTTCATGTCATACCAAATTTCATATGGTGTCTTCAAAGTTCCTTTCTTCAGTTGTACTCAGTTCAGGGTGTAAACTATTGTGCTTATTGCTTCTCTCCAAAATGTTTGTGGCACTTTCTTTTCAATCATCAAGGTTCTGGCACAATCCACAATAGATATGTTTCTTCTCTCAGCTATCCCATTCTGTTATGGAGTTCTCGGTGCAGAGACCTATCTTTTAATACCATGATCATTGCAGAATAAGTTGAACTCATCTGATGTGAACTCTCCTCCTCAATCTGATCTAAGACATTTCAGTTGTCTTCCTGTTTCATTTTCAACTCTTGCCTTGTACCATTTAAACATTTGAAAAGCTTCTGATTTTTCTTCTAAAAACATTACTAACATCATCCTTGACTAATCATCCACAAATAATATGAAATATTTATCACCATAATAACTTTGAACTTTCATAGGACCACAAAGATCAGTTTGCACAAGATCTAAAATTCCCTTAGAAGTGTAGGACTTACTTGTAAAGCTTGATCTTGTCATTTTACCCATTTGGCATCCTCGACACATAGCATTCTCAAGTTTTTCCAAACTCTGTA
Source organism: Cryptomeria japonica (assembly GCF_030272615.1). Classification (NCBI taxonomy): domain Eukaryota; kingdom Viridiplantae; phylum Streptophyta; class Pinopsida; order Cupressales; family Cupressaceae; genus Cryptomeria; species Cryptomeria japonica. Next base: position 547,059,905 of record NC_081415.1, read on the forward strand.
GACCTCTTACTCGGTGCTTCTTGCTTATTTTGATCAGATTATCAAAATTTACATGACAAAACCTCTTATGCCATAACTAGGTATCATCTATCTTTGCATACAAACATTTGTTTGGAGTTGAGTCAAGGTGAAATGTATTACCTTTTGTTTGTGTCCTGGTAGCAGCCAACTTTCCATGCTTGTCATGAACTTTGACAATTCCTTTTTGAAATTTTATTCGATAACCTGTATTGTTTAGCTGTGCTACACTCAACAAATTGTATTTCAAACCTTCAACCCAATAAACATCATTGCATCTTGCATTGTCAAGAAGTGTTATAGATCCTTTACCTTTTATCGGATATGGTGCATCATTACCAAATCTTACATAGCCTCCATCATAATCTTCTAACATAACAAACTTGTGTTTATCACCTGTCATGTGATGTGAGCATCCACTATCTATGATCCAAGAATCATTAGTATTTATGTGAGATATTAGGGCTTTTTCTTCATACCTTTCTTCATCTGATCCATCTTTGATAGCCACATAAACTACTTCCTCTGCATCAGTTTCATCTAATTTATCATCATTGGATTCCTCATCAGCTATTAAGCATGACTTTCTATCTCTTCTTTTGAAGTCTCGGTGTCCTTTGTAATGATTATCTTTCTTTCTGTCATCTCGGTAATCTCTCTTTTCAATAGAATCTTTGTTAGGATAGTTAGAAGCCATATGTCCTATCTTATCACAATTGAAACATTTCAAAGGTAGGTTTCCTTTATACTTACCTTTGCCTCTCGGTAACCTTTTGGCTAATAGTGCTTCAAACTCTTCTTGCTTTTTGATTTCCTCATACAGTTTGTGTACTTCCTCCATGTTCTTGCGAAATCTTTCACTTGCTCCACTGTGATCCCCTTTAGTGTACTTACTCATTCTATCATTGTAATCATCAGATTCACCAATATGAAAAGAACTAAATGTAGATTCAACTTTATTTACCGATGACCCACTGTTATCAAAGTTACTTAATTCAAATGCATGTAGCTTACCAATAGTAGCATCTAAAGAAACTGGCATAGTGGGTACACACCTTAATTCATTGATTATAGAGGCTCAGATTGCATAAGCTAGTAGAAGGGTTCTTAACAACTTACTTGTTATATCCTTTTCTTCAATAGTTCCACCTGCTCCTTTGATTTGATTGACAATCTCCTTTAGTCTTGTACTATACTGGGTTATGTTCTCACCTTCATTCATCCTCATAGATTCAAGTTGTCCTCTTAGACTATCCACTTTTGCTCTTTGAACATGTTCATCACCGCCATACACAAATATGAGCTTGTCCCACATTGCCTTTGCATCATTGCAGCCTTCTAGATCATTAAACTCTGAGTCAGTCAATGCAGATGTTATTTCAATCATTGCTTGGATATGTTCTTGCTTTGATTTTATCTCTTCCATTGTCAATGGATAGCTGCTCAGTGTAAAGAAATTATTCTCTAGATAATATACAACATATTCTCCAACTCCTGATAGGTGCAGCTTCATCCATTTCTGCCATGTAGAGAAACTTGACTTGTTTAAATTTGGTACATCCCTCTTATACATCTTTGGATCTTTGCCTCAATTACCTTTAAACATTTTCTTCCAGAGTCCAAAGCTCTGATACCAATTGATAGTTCTGATACTTAATGTTAAGTACAGATGCCAAGCTAATAAGATGAGAGGGGGGGGGTGAATCATACAAACTTAATCTTCCATAAAAACAACAGATTCAACCTCGGTAACATATACTTCACTAATATAACCAAAACTGCTAAACATGCAAACTCATAAGCATATAAACATCATAACATTCATAACACTAGATTTAACGTGGAAACCAAAATAGGGAAAAACCACTATGGGATTTTGAACCCACTAAGAAATATACTCTTCAAGAGTATGGTCGGTTAAAAGCAAATCCTGTTAAAGATTACAAACACATTGCTAGATGTGACCCGATTAAGGGATTTCCCTCAAATCTATTAGGATCTTCACCTTGTTAGAAGTGACCTTGTTAAAGGATTTCAAACACTCAATCAGAATGCCACCTTGCTAGAGGGTTTTACAAATAAGACTGTTAAGTCCACTTGGTTAAGAGATTTTATGTCACTTTCCAAAATAACAGTAATAAAAATCTATCTGCAACTTCACATCTAAAATGCTAAAGAAGATTCTTATTTGCTCAATACAATCTAGACATAGAACTAATCTTGTCCATCTGTTGGGCTCTATACTCTGTTATTCAAAATAGGTCTTCAAGCTTCTGTGCTCGGTAATCACTATGTAGCATCCCTGTGCATACACTTGCCCGCATCCATTGTTTATCAACAGTTCCTGATTTATAAACAATTCACCAACCGCTTAATCTCCTTGATCACATTTCCCATGATCAATCGTAGCCATCAGATCTTCAAACTTTGACCAGGTTCAATGTATCCTTCAATCTGAAAACGTTTTACCCTGCCTTGGAACTTGCATACATTTCTTGGAACTTGTGCTAGGGTATTGCGGTTCAATCTGAGCTATAGATGTTCCTGTCAATTTTCCTTTGCTATGGATTCTTTAACAAACTTCATTCACGGTATACCAATCATTTAATCATAGCCAGCTCATCAGCTTGCTTCATTAAATAATGCTTTTATTCATTCAATGCATTCTGTTATTACTTGGTTGCAACTTGGTAAATACTAAACTTCACTCGGTAGACATTCTTCCTTCATTAACGGATAGTGATAACCTTAGGGTTTACTGACTAGGTTCTTTGCTCGGTATATTGTATAGTATTAACCTTACAATCAACAACATATGTAGGATATCAAAACAATCTAAACATCATGACCTCATCATTGTCTAACTGGGTAATAGTTGCCCATTGAATAAGTTATTCCTCCCCTTATTCATCACATTTTTTTTGTGTCTTTTACTGACATCTTTATACTCATCAAATCATACTTCTTAAGATATGGCAACATCATACTGAACTAGAAAATCAATTTATTGACATCAATGATAAAATAATAATATTAAGACAGTAAACATCCTTAATCAGTTATATCCATAATCATCAACAACCTTCTCAATATCCTTATTGAAGTGCCAACAATCTCTCCTTGTCTGTTATAATTCCAACAGGTTCAACCCTAAGCAGTGTGTCTTAGGGGTAATATCAGGCAAATTATTAGGCTACATCATGTTAGCAAAAGGCATTGAAGTAGATCCAGTAAAGGTACAGGCCATCATGGAGATGCTACCTTCCAAGAACATTAGCCAACTCAGATCTCTACATGGACGACTCTAGTCAATCAGGCGATTCATCAGCCAACTTGCAGATAAAAGTCTACCATTCAATCATTTTCTACATAAGAATGTACCATTCACATGGGAAGCCAAATGTGCAGAATCGTTCTATCAAATCAAGCAATATCTAATGAACCCACTAGTTCTACTACCACCAATAGTAGGAAAGCCACTTATTCTCTAAATATCAACAATGAACATATCATTGGGGGCTCTATTATCACAAGAAGATCAAGAAAGAAAGGAATGAGCTATCTATTACATCAGCAGAACTTTAAATGGGTATGAGCTTAATTACACATTTATTGAGAAGGCCTGTTTAGCTGTAATCTTCGCTTCTCAAAAGTTTTGACATTGCATGCTAGCTCACACAATCAAGCTAGTAGAAAAAAATTGGTCCTCTCAAGTATTTACTTAGCAAAGCGGCTCTCATAGGCAAACTAGCTAAATGGGTCATGATTCTCACTGAATTTGATATCCACTACACAGAGCATCGAGCTATCAAAGGACAAGTAATTGTAGATCAATTAGCTGAAGCATCGCTACCATATAAGAAACCAATGGAGGTTGAATTTCTAGATAGGGATGTTCTTATTGTTACCACCAAACAATGGACCCTATACTTTGATGGTTCCTACACTCAACATGGCTCAGGTGCTGACATCTTGTTCATCACTCCTGAAGGAAACACCATACCAAGATCATATAGACTCATGTTTCCATGCACAAATAACATTGCCAAGTATGAGGCACTGGTCACAAGAATCAAAATGGTCATGGAATGGAGAATCACAGAACTCAAAGTCTATGGAGATTCCCAACTAATCATAAATTAGATCAACAATGACTATCAGACAAAAGACGACAAGCTATTGCCATAAAAAAGAATGATGGATGACTTCAAATAGTCATTTGTACACATCACCTTTGAGAAAATACCTTGGTCGGAAAATAGAGCAGCCGATGCAATGGCTACTATCGCTTCACTGCTACAATTTTCGGAGCAACAAAGTCATTATGAGTTTCTGGTAGAGCAACTGTTTTCCCCAGCCTATGACAATTCAGCATCCCATGTTATCTATGCCTTAATTAGTCCAGACTCTCCTTTATATAGAATAATATATGAGTATCTTAAAACCAATACCATACCCATTGACCTATCTTGAAATAAAAAATGCAACTTTATGCAGAAAGCTGCCCGTTATACCCAAACTAATAATACTCTTTACCGTTGAGGTCTAAATGGTACTCTTCTTCATTGCCTTGATCGTAATGAATATGACTCTTCTTTACACAAGATTCATGAAGGTATCTTGCTAAATTTTTTTTAAGAATGGGATATTACTGACCGACAATTGAAAAAGACTCTTATCAATTTGCAAAGAAATGTCCTAAGTGCCAAATCCATGGCAATCTTATACATGCACCAACACAGGAATTGCAGCCATTTACAATATCTTGGCCTTTCTATCAGTAGGGAATTGAATTAGTAGGCAAAATACATCCTTCATCTTCAAATGGACACAAGTTCATTATCACTACAACAAAGTATTTTACAAAATGGATTGAAGCAGTCCCAATGACCACATTAACTGGAAAACAAATTGCCTCTTTTATTCTCAATTATCTGATCTACAAATACGACATTCCTAGTTCTATCATCACAGATAATGGACATCCCTTCAAAAACCAGGATGTGCAAGAACTATGTGAACAATTCAAAATCCAACATCGTTTCTCTACACATTACTACCCGCAGGGGAATGGTCAAGCAGAGGTATAAAGTAAAATGATATTTAAAATCCTAAAGAAAACAGTAAATGATGTAGGAAAGGATTGGCATGCACAACTCAATCTGGCACTTTGGGCATACAAAACTAACATCAGGACACCTACAGGAGCTATGCCGTATTAATTGGTGTATGGATCAGAAGCAATTTTACCTCTTGAAGTAGAAATTCCATCACTCAGAGTATCGTTGAAAGGTCTCATTTAAGATTAAGAGTATCGAGTAAACAGATTGCAAGAACTAGAACTTATAGATTAAAAACAACAACATGCCTAGAATCATCTCAAAGCATACCAGCAGTGCATGTGTAGAAGCTACAACCACAGAGTCATCCCTAGGAATTTTAAAGTTGGTGATCTCATACTCAAAGAAAATCCTAGAAATCAACAAGATCGAGAAAAGAAGGGGAAGTTTGAACCTAACTAGTTGGGTCCCTATGTCATTATCTCAGCCTATGGATCGGGTGCCTATCAACAAACAACTTCAGAAGGAGATATGCTCGATGAACCAAACAACAACATCCATCTGAAAAAATACTATACTTGAGTGGTCTAATGCACAGAAAAAGTGAAAATTACAAAAAAAAAAAAATACAAAAAAATCAAAAAAAAAAAAAAAAGGTGCAATAAAAACAAATGGTGAAAACCTAGCAACAGGCACTACTTGTAAGAGAACAACTGCTCTATCTATCTTTTCTCATCTCTTTTTTGTATCCAAAGTCAAAAACCACTGGCCATCACCCAACACTTTATCAAAACAACATTATCCAGGACATACTTAGCGTAGTCACTGTGCTTGCTCATCTGAATATCAGTTCGTTGTATCCCACCGTGGCTTGGTAATCATTGTACATATCCACATTGATCAGTATATATAACTAGGGGTGACATTCCTCTCACTTCAAGAATTTCAACAAACAAACAAACAAGAATCTAGCATGCCAAGAGAATCCTATCAAGCAAAACTCTAGCAGCTAAGAAAAATAGAACACTGTTCTAATTAAACAACTTGAAAACACATGATGGATGATTTTCTGAAGTATAATTTGTTTACATCTTGCATAAATTTTTGACTATTTTTGCACTTGAACTCTTTTTTGAATTATTAGGTCCCCTAAATTTTCTCAACGATACATCGAGCTAGAGAAAGTGGTTGGAGACTCTAATATTTTTTTAGTTTTTTGTCTGTGAGGTGATCACTTGTACTGTACAAATACTTGTCTCGAGAAGTGATTCATAGCATATCATTGAAGACAAAGTTCCACTTTGCGCATACAAATGGTTTAATCTTGTCTATTTATACGCAAGCCACACTCAGGTCATCCTGGTTCAATTATACCTCAACGCTTGCACCATCTTGCAATATCAAACTCCATGTAAATTTTTCTTAGGTCATTATGGTTCAATTATACCATTATGCTTGTATAAATTTTCAACATATCAACAACTCAATGATGATAAACACAAAGAAAACAAAAACATGTGACTATACATGAATGAGAAACAACAAAATGAGGATGATCAATTAGTTGCATATCATTTTGCAAATTAGTTGCATATGATGTAAATTTGCATTTACTCATAGCATATCATTATCATACATCTCATTTTAAAGACACATCTCACAAATCATATCATTACATCATGAATCATTGAATCATATCAATCAATATCAAATAAAAAGCATGTATCTATGCATTGCATCATTAACATAGAACCATCACATCAATGGATAAATCATCATCCATAAAAACACACCACATGTGGATCAAAAAATCAGTGTCATATATATATGTATATATATCTCAAAAATGGTCAAAATATATGAAAGATGTCATGTTTGTCGAAATACACCACAATGATCAAAATACAATAGAGACAAGTTTGTCAGGTATGACTATCTCCTAAAGGTGATGGTCTCATAGTAGATGTCTTAGCTCCTGGATCTCCAGGTGCATCATGTCAAGAAGGCCCTATAACACCTCTTCTCTCTATCTCTGACTGACTTCGAGCTGATCGACTAGTATTAAAACTAGGAGCCCTCTGCTCTCTTGGGAATAGGTCCTCATAAAGATACCTATAGTACTCAACTACCATGGTAGTGTACCATATCTCCCTCAGTGTGTCCCGCATTGGGGCACCCGCTATCGCTCTCTGCAGTCTCTTTGCAATCTCCTTTGCTCGACCCTGATGCTCTCTCTCTGTATCCTGCTCGGCGGTAATCTATGAATTTGAAACTGTTGAGCCAGTACCTGTGCCTGCAGCTACTGCACTGAAAATTGTAGGGACCTAAGCTATGCATCCTTTCGGTGGGTGGGTACCCACATCTTAATGGGTACCTGTGTCGTGGTACCCCCTATCATTGTCCCTGTCCTAGGTGCTGGTGGAGGTAACTCATCAATCCCACCCATAGCTGCTATAACCTCACCCGCCCGACCAACTCCAACCACCAAATTTCCCCTCCCTCCCTTAGCAACTGCTTGCCTGACTACTGTGCCTCCTCTCTGCCCTCCATCTCCACCTCCTCTCCTCCCTCTATCTCCTCCATCCCCTCCTCTATCTCCTCATCTCCCTCTACCACCTCCCCTCCCATCTCCCCCATCATCTCCTCTACCATCCCCATATCCCTCCTCCAGCTCCTCTCCCTCATCTCTCTGTCTCCCTATCCTCTTGTGCTTCTCATCCTCATCATCATCAAAAGAAGGAATCATCTTTGCTGGATCTGATATCCATGCTACGACATTGGCCATGAAGAGAATTGCAAACTCTGTCGTGATCCTCGCATCTACCCCTCCGAACCTATAGTCCCATATTTGTTCGACGAAATGCATGTATTCCTCCACTACCGCTGCACTATCAATAGTCGGACCCCACTCTAGCACGTCCTGCCTCCGACGAGCATACAAGCATTCTCCCTATGGTACACCCTATTGTTGACCATATTGCCGCTGAAGTCAGCTATGTAGGAATCTCTCAATGATAAAAGGCTTTCGCCATTAAGTATCGTGACATATATACATAGGGCATCTCTAGCCCATCCTCCGCCCACACCTCACACTCCATATACGGTATCCAGATAACTGTATCAATGTCATCCAGCACCCTCCTCAAATGCTCTAGCTTGTCTAGCTTATGCTAGACAACTATCCCCGTGTATCCATATACATAAGCCCGACCACCTGGCCTCATTATGGGAATGTGCTCCCAAGCCCACACCTCTAATAATGTGACCCCGACTGATAAACTGTTGTATCCTAAATACACCACCTAGTGCTGATCTCTGTACAGATGGGCTAACATGCAAGACCCCCAAGCAAACCTATGACCCTGTGTCACCATATCCTCAAGAACCAATCCCCATCCAACTGCCAGTCCCTTCGACCTACGGTCGGGACACAAGAAGCCACCTACAAAACCTACCAGTACTGATGGTAGTGGGGCATAATTGAAATCTATGAACTCCTACATAGGGATCTCATATCCACATATCTGATCATCATGGAAAATCTGACGAAGTGCTTCTGTCCCATCCTCCTTGATCTTCTCATAAGGCAATAGTGCCCCTACCATAGGAATCTGTAATTTGATAACAGTTCTCTCAAGTGACTGTAATCTTGCCCATAGCCAAGTGAAAGGTGTTTGTGTCACTGTGCCACCTCTTTGTCAACGATCTCAACAAACCCCAGTTAATGATATACCGAGGCATGTTCAACAAAGAGGAAAACCCACATCGCTTAATGATATCTCTATCTGCTTGTGTCAATCGCGGAATCAGAGACCATGACCTCAGAAATTGCTCTTGCGACTGAAGAACACCAAGCCGTTCCTGTCACAAGCAAAACTTGTCCAAGTATCAGTTCCCATATTGATCTGATATATCCAATCAAAATTCCATATCAACTTGAAACAAATCCATATCAAATCAAGTTTCATATCAAAATTCAAATCCATATCGAAATCAAAATTTCATATCAACTTGAAACAAATCCATATCAAATCAAGTTTCATATCGACAATCAATTCCATATCAAAATAAAAATTTCATATCAACTTGAAACAAATCCATATCAAATCAAGTTTCATATCACAAATCAAACCCATATCGAAATCACAATTCCGTATCAACTTGAAACAACAAAAATCAAATCAAGTTTTATATCAAAAATCAAATGCATATCGAAATCAAAATTCCATATCAACTTGAAACAACAAAAATTAAATCAAGTTCCATATCGAAATCAGAACATCAATATCAATTTGAAACAAATCCATATCAAATCAAGTTTCATATTGAATATGAAACCCATATCGAGAAATCAAATCAAATCCATATCAAGAAACAACTCAAAAATCCATATCACACAACTCATATCAGGAACCATATTGGAAATCAGAGATCGGAACTCATATCAGACATCACATTAACAACAAAAAACAAAGATCCAAATCAATAGAAAATTAGGATCATCATTCAATCAATTAGCTTGGAACTTCAACAACAAAACAAATTTCAAAAATCTATCAAACAATCACGATTCAGCACAACACGCACAAAATTGGCTAAAAAACCCATCCTAAAAACTCTTGGCAAACACCTACCCACCCCAACTCATCTTCCTTCATCTATTTTTCCCCTGCAGCATCATCTTTTCTCTCCTTTCTAGCTACATTTTCTAGCCACACACTACCAACTTTACCCTATGCACTAGGTCGACACACATCACACCAATCAAATTTTGGTGACACATCAATTTTCTTTGAATCAACATGTGCATGCATGTCACTTCAAAGAGGGGCAAAATGTAGACGTATAAAAATGACCACTTTCCCAAATGAATATTTAATGTTCATTTTATTTTCATTCCTCTATTTAATTAAATTAAATTTAATTAAAGCACTCACATTCATATATTTGATTAAATATGTTATTCAATTTATTTAAATAAATTCACCTAGGCCTTTCATATCATTTAATTAAATAAATCACTTTATTTAATTAAAACCCATTTCTACTCTTTTTAATTAAATTTATATTTAATTAAATTGTTCACTTCAAATAAATAAATCTAATTTATTTAACCGTCCCACTTGCATCTATTTTTGTTGAAATAAACCAATTTATTTTAATTAAAATTACTCTCCATCCACTTGTATTCTCCTACATCTCGCACTTGCTTCTCTGAAACCTCTTCTAAATTATTCTAATCACTTCTAAATCAGCCTAACCCATCTACTAAATATTGTCACATCCCTAATCAAAGGGAAGTCACTTCTCGAACCCTTAAAGTCTTCAATAACTATTAAAAGCTTTATGTCCTCAACAACTTAACCTCCAAAGTCTTCCAAACCATTACTGGTTAACTCAACCTTCTTACATGGTTGGAGACTTTTTGCCTAACTCAACCCTCATCTAACCCAAGGGTCTCATCAAGCATTGATGGCCTGAACCTTGGTAACTACCCCTTTAACCCTTGCACAAGAGTTTATCCTTTGGGTAAAAGCTTTATCCAATGAGTGATCTTAAAATAACCTTAACCGTTACCTTCTAAGGTAACCATGAGGTCTTCTCAAGCATTTAATGCTTCTTACATCTCCTCTCAAGCAGTCTTATGTTGACAATTGTCACCCTTTCATTGATGAGAATTGTAAACATGGATTGATAACTTTCAATCCTGGCCCTTGATAGGATCATCCAATATTGACCATTCATTGCCCTATTTTCCCTATAAATAGAGTAATTCTTCTATCATTCTAAAATCCAAGTTTTATGCATCTAATCTATACTCATTTTTATCAAGCATTTCAGTCCCTGTTTGAATAGAAATAATCTAATAAGCATTTTAGAAGTATTTCTCTTTATCATAATAATCATATTAAGCTAGTCTATCATGTTAGGATAGTTCTTTTACTAATCCTTTCATATTATCATCATTTACATGCTAGTTTAGTTTATCTTTTGTTAATATCATGCAAATTAGGATTGCATTCATGTTAGATTGATCAAACATCCCTCATTCTCATGATTGTCATCCCTAAGTCACTTTGCTCAGTGATCTGAGAGCAAAGGCATTGGCTTAAGGGGTCTTGTGAGATAGAGAACAATGGAACATCCCTTGGGAAGTTGAGCTATTCCATAAAGCTCCATAAATTTCACCAAGAGTCCCATTGGTGTGTGGACTAGTCTTGAATTCATAATATTTGTTTCATCAAACCACTTTTCTCGCATACAACCAGTATTTTGGATATTCTAGAAGTTGAAGATGAGATAATCAGATATGTTTTGAGTAGAGTAGATGGGGAATCTATATGGTTAGACAGACCTTACATGATCACCAAGGAAGTCATTTGAGCAATCATTGGTTTACCATCGGTTGGGCAACATCGAGACAAGAAGGTTTTGAATTATTTCAATAAACAAGATCACTGACGTGACATCTGACAGAAGATCTATGAGAGTGAGAACTATTAACAACATGGACATTAGATTCAGTAGCATGATCATTGGGTATAAGGTAACTCAGTCAGACCGACTGAATTCCATTTCCAGTTCATGCATTTTAGTTGTATACAAAATGATGAAAGAGGATGTGAAATTGAATCTATGCGGTTGGATGTTAGATGAGTTGTTAATAAACCTAGGGAAGATTAAAGGAGAAAAGAAGGGTACCTTCACATATGGCAACTTGATAGTTTTCTTGATGTTATTTTCCATGAATGATACACCTAGTTTTGGTAAAAGGCAATGTGTATTTGACATCCCAATAGGGAGACAATTGAAACAATCAATTGTTGCTTTAAGAAGTCACAGAGATGACAAGCTATGGGGATATTTCAAAGCATTTCAAAAATATATAAGGTCTAGGGTAAGGGTACCTGAGCATATTCTAGAAAAATATTCAACTAACATATGCTTCATGGTGAAGAAGGATGAAACACTTATGGAAGCAGTTAAGCCCCGAAAGATTTGGATTGAGGAAATGGGCTATGAGGTGGATGCATAGATTCTTGATGCCTATGCAAAAATGTTGATCGATGCACCTATTGATGAGGGAGAGAAGCCCTATGGTATTGCACAATAGAATACACATGAGGTTGAAATAGAGTTCAACTGAAAGAAGAGAGAGAAGCAAGAAGGAAAAACAAGAAAATCTGTTGAGAAGGTCTCACAAGACATTAAGGAATTAATTGATGTTGTCCCAGAGAAAGGCGGGAAGAGGAGGAATCCAGAAGTACACATTGAGCCTATTATTGTTGAGTCTGAATCTAAAGATGAGACACCATTGGCATTCAAGAAAGTTGTTAGGAAGAAAACAAAGGAAACAAAGGTTGAAGCTAAAAAGAACCTAGTTAGGAAGGTTACATTCAAAATACCAGAACAGAAGAAAGCACCAAAAGTAACCACTTCAGCTGCATCTGGTACTACAAAGAGGAAGAAGAAGAATGACACTGATACATCTATTCAATCCGGTAAGGCTCCACCTAAAACTTGTGCAGAGTTAGTAGATGAAATCACTAAGGATGGCATGTTAAATAATGTATAATTCTACTATGATAATTTAGATTAGGATGAACAAAGAGAGGTAGAGGAAGCAGTCTTATTATACTTGGATATTTATAAGAAAGCCTTAATAGAAATTGAAAATCAAATATCGGCTGAGTTGTATAATATGTTAGATGCTAGAGGACTGTTAGCTATGCAAGAAGATAAGCATATTAAAATTCAAGAGCTATTATCTGTTTTTGTTACTATTGCTCCAGATGAAATGGAAAAGACACTTGAGGTGGTAGATAGAAAAATATTTAATAGCAAACATAGAATAACCAGTCTAATTCTAGGAAGGGTAAATGAAATAATAAAGGAAACTCAAAAAGCATGGGTTAAGTTCCTTGGAGAGAATAGAGGATTCTTTACTTCATCGGAACCCAAGATAGACACCCTAGACACCCAAGTTGAAGGAAAAGTAAAGGGGATTATGGGTACTTCACCCTCAGTTTTGAAAAACATTAAGGTAGTGGAAATTAAGCCCCTGATTGATAGAGATGGACAAACAAATATTGAGAAACCAGTTAATACAAAGAGTGAACAAGTTAATGTTGTACAAGATACTAATATTGAGGATAACAGTCCTCCAGATACAAATGTATAGGTTGAGGTTACAGTTCCTACAGAGGAACCGATAGTTACACATACTGCACAAAGTGGCAAAGCCACCGGTGCAAGTGAGGAGGTTATAAAGGCTAAATCATCAGAGGAGAAGAAAAGGGAAATTGGTAGGGAACCAGTAGTTGGTCCATCATTGTTGTCAATTGACACCTCACAAGTTGAAAAGAAAAACATAACAGAGATGAGTCCTACTGAAATCATGATGATGGTTGCACAAAAACAGATGAAGGAGGGATCTACAGATAAAGGGATTATTGATCAATCAATCACTATTTTACACAGATTAGTCTCAAAGTGGAAGATTGAAAATGAAGCAAGCCCATCCAACAAGCTTAAAATTATTACTGAGCATATTTCAAAGGATTTTCAATCCTTACAATAGATTTCAAACCGGTAAGCACTAGAGAGGTTTACTTAGGCTACAAGAGCTACATTTGATCAGGTAATTGATTTAGAGAAGAAAAAGATTTATGAGAAGCTGAAACTAATAGAAAATTCTTTAAAATAGTGCACAAATATTTATAGGGTATGTTGTAACACTGATATACTTCGAGTTAATGTGGATAAGAAGATAAAAAGAACTTCAAGAAAAAATTGTAAATATAGCTAATTCCTTTGATGGATTGATTTCGTTGACTACATCCATTGATGGTAAAATTTTGAATTTGTAAAACCAAATTTTTTCTTTTGAGAAGGAAAGAGATAAAATTATAAGAGTCAAAAGTCTGAGAGGCTTGGTGAGTCCCCGGTTGGATTCACTCAGTGTACATAAGAGAGAGTGTATGGATATGGTGGGAAATCCCACACTAGTAGAGATAACTGAGAAAGAGTCATTTGCACATATACTAAGTGTACTTGTATCTATTTCTGACACATTTAAAATAGGTTGGGATACCTATCTTGAGCTACTAGAGAAGGCTTATCCAGAAATTTTGAAATTTGTTAAGCTCTGGTAAGATATTTTGGGATATAAATTATACAGGTTTTTGAATCTTTGACATTCTTTTTAGAATTTTTGATGGCATTGATGTCAAAGGGGGAGTGATACAGATGTGAAAAAGAAAATAACGAGTTGTATACATTAGGGGGAGTTATAGAGCTATGGAGGTATGAAGTATTTTGCATTAGGTCAAGGGGAGCAGGTAGGATGAAACTGACAGATGAAATCTAGACCATTTTTCACATGAGTGTTGCCATCAACAGCAACGAAGGAGATTGTTGGCAATTGACACTCAATTGTTTGGTTTTGATGAGTTGAGACATTAGCATACTTTTATCCTCAAAACTCTTAAGTTTTTGTCATATTTTGATTTACATAATAGTAATGATGTATCAAAAGTTTACTATATGTATTTCAGATGTTAGCCTATTAAAACATGTTTTGTCTTTGCCAGTTTACTCTTGCAGCCATGTTATTCATTCTTGTTGCCATGCAGATTGTTTAGGCAATATCATGTTTGAAATTAATAGATGTTTTGATTAATTAAAATAGATGTGTATGTTCTTGTATGTTCTTTCTTTTTGAGATTGTAGGAATAAATTGATGTTGTTAGGAAGGCTCTCTTGTCATGCCAGTTGCAGTAGGAGACATTCAACGAGGAGAGTGAAAGATCGAATTAGTAGAAATACAAATGAGCGTAAGGAACGATAGAGGAAAAGTAATCGCGCAAAGTTTATTGATGTCTTACTCATAGTAGACATTACTGGGGTTAGTGCAGGATCAAGGGGGGCCAAAAAGTGGTGATGTGAAAAAAATAGCCTTCCTCACTCACCTAAAAATGCAAAAATCCATGTTGACTTTTTGCTTGGCTTGGGTGTCAGTACACCTTAGCCTGGTAATTACCTATGCAAATCGGATATCAGATTTTTATTTGTAATTTTAATTTTAAAAATATATTATATGTTACATATTATATAATATATAATATATTATTATATTATATAATATATATAATGTAATAATATATTATATAATATATATTATTTTAGGTCCCGGAGACAACTGAGAGGGGGGGGTGAATCAGTTGTCAACTAAATTCAAACCAAAAACAACTTAACCAACTTAATGCTTAATACCTGTAAACTAGTTAAGTATGCCGGTAGAAAATTTTAATAGTTAATTGCTATACCGGTATAAATTAATGCATGAAACATAAAGACAAAGTCATCCACAACACATAACACCAATATTTGTACATGGAAACCCTGTAAGGGGAAAAACCACGGTGGGAAACCTTACCCACAATCAGATCATACTACTACATATAGGAAGTGTACATAAATGGGGTCTACACATGCAGAAAGGCCAACAGCCTAGAGCTCACTGCTCAATCACAAAATTGGAGTCACACTGACTACAGTTAGATGGTTAAATCCAATAAGAATCTACTGCACAAAATAGCATCTTCATATGTTGGATTCAGTACTAGTGTAATGTTGATATGCTTTCACAAAAACCTAGCTTCACCTTCAAATGATGTCTTCGTGTATAGCTCTTCTTAATCTTGCATATACCTTCACACAATTCTTTTTTGCATTCCACACTTGATCTTACAAATAAAATCTTACATTTATACCATAACCTAAGACCAATTTTAGTAGGTCGGCTCTACAAGATATTACAATAAAAACATTTTACAAACAATTTAATATCTGATGCAATAACTGATTAAACATGTCATCTTAATTCATTTACAACAATAATTAATCATCTCCATAGTGTGCCATGCTGATCTGGAAAAGATAAACCTGCCGGTGTAACCCTAGACCTATTTGCCAGTAAAAGCAAATATGCAAATATGAATATACCAATGAACAAAACTCTAGGACAAGATGTCCAAATGATGTCTTCGACATTACGAAGTGTCTTCCATATAATTCCGAGTGTCGATGATCATTATATCCTGTCGGTGAGCCATATACTGGTGAATATTATATCCTGCTGGTGAACCATATACCAGTAACTGTGCAATAGTTACTTGCTTGCCAGTGAATGTTGCTGGATCTCCAAAGTGCTAGTGTTTTAGTAAGTGTTGACATCAATGGCAAAACCATACCAAAATACCAACAATCTCCCCCTTTGGCATTGATGGCAACACAAGATGGAAAAACCATCAAAGTGCCAAAACAGAAATGCCAAATACCAAAAACCAACAATCTCTCCCTCTGGGAGCAACATGTGTTATCCAAAGTTTTTCAATACCAATCTCTCCTCAAAAGATAGTGTGTTTTTCCATAGATATCTCTCCCCCTTTGACATCAAATGCCAAATTTATAACAAAACTAAGTTCATATACAAAATACCAATCAATTCAATATACCAACTACTCCCCCTGAGAAGTAGCTTCCTCATCAAAGATCGGAATAAAAGATTTGTCTATTAATTCTGCTGGTTGATGACAATCATCGACTATCTAAGTGTCTATCAGTGGTGGTATGACTGCAAGCTGATCTCTGAGATATTCAAAAGTCTCCTTAGGAAAAGGTTTTGTGAAAATATCTGTAAGCTGTTCTTTAGTATTCACATAAACGAGTTTTATCTCCTTTTCTTCAACTTTTTCCCTTAGAAAATTCAGTTTGATAGAAACACGTTTTGTTTTAGAATGTAATACTGGATTTTTAGATATATCAATTGCTGCAGTGTTATCACACTATATAGTAATAGGTTCCTTGCATTTTACCTTTATATCTTTCAACATTTGCTTAAGCCATAGTACCTGTGTACAGCTAGTTGCTGCTGCAACATATTCTGATTCTGTTGTTGATAAAGATGTACAACTCTATTTCTTACTCAACCAAGAAACTATTCTTTTTACAAGAAAGAATACTCCGCCAATGGTTCTTTTTCTATCATCCACATCTCCTACCCAATTTGCATCTGTGTATGCACATATATCAAAATTTTCATCTCTAGGATACCATAATCCAAGATTTACAGTGCCTTGTAAGTACCGGAAAATCCTTTATATTGCTGATTCATGATTTTCTCTAGGATTACTTTGAAATCTTGAAACAATACATACTGCATTCATAATATCAGGTCTGGTTTGTGTCAAATATAGTAAACCTCCTATCACAGATTTGTATCTAGTTGGATTAACAGGTGTAGATTCATCCCTTTGAGATAATTTGTCATTTGTAGTCATAGGTGTGCTTATCGGCTTAGAGTTATCCATCCCAAATTTCTTTAGTAACTCTTGTAAGTATTTGGACTGACTCAAGAATATACCTTTGTCAGTTTGTGAAATCTGCAATCCTAAAAAGAATTTTATTTCTCCAATCATAGACATTTCAAATTCTTTGCTGCATTTTAATAGAAAATTCTTTACATAATCCATCTTCTCATCCAATGATTATATCATCAACGAATACTTCTATAATCAAGATGACATCATTAGTTATTTTGTAATATAAATTGCTATCTGCATTTCCTTTAGTAAAACCAATCTTTAAAAGATACTTATCCAATCTTGCATACCAAGCTCTTAGGGCTTTTTTTAGTCCATACAGAGCTTTTCTTAAGCCGCAAACCATATCATTGTCATCTGTCAAAGAAAATCCATCAGGTTGTTCAATACAGACTTTCTCTTCAAGATCTCCATTCAAAAATGCACATTTAATATCCATTTGATAAACTTTGTAGTTCTTGTGAGCTGCAAAAGCCAAAAATAATCTGACTGCCTCAATTCTAGCTACCAGTGCAAAGGTTTCATTGTAATCAACTCCTTCTTTCTAAGAATATCCCTTACACAGTAGTCTTTCTTTATTTCTGACAACCTTACTATGTTCATTAAGTTTGTTTCTAAATACCCATTTGGTTCCAATTACATTTTTATCTTTAGGTTAGGGAACTAATGTCCAAGTGTTATTTTTCTCAATTTGTTCTAGTTCTTCTTCCATAGCTTTAATCCAAAATTTATCTTCATATGCCTCATTAATAGATGATGGTTCAATTTGAGAAATAAGACATACCTCTTCATTTGCCAATCTTCCTCTAGTCATAACTCCCTTAAATTTGTTTCCAATTATCTGGTCTTCATAATGATTCAATCTTACATACTAGGGTGTCTTAGTTTGTTGTTGTTCTTCAATTATTGTGGAATCCTCAGGTGGTACCAGGGTAACTGGATCTGCATTCTGTACTAGTGGATTTAGTGTAGGTTCATTTGTCACAATTTCTGTTGCTGGTTTAGAGTCTATATACCTTGAAGTTCCTCTGAATTATTCATCAATCTTTACATTTGTACCCTCAACAATTTTCTGCAATCTCTTGTTAAAACATCTATATGCCTTTCTCTTAGATGAATAACCAAGAAATAATCCTTCATCATTTCTAGGATCAAATTTGCCAATATACTCATCTCTTTTGATATAACATTTACTTCCAAAAATTCTGAAATTCTTAAGAGTAGGAGTATTACCAAACCATAGTTCATGAGGGGTCTTACCGGTTTTACCTTTGATGTGAACTTTGTTGAATGTATAGACCACTGTGCTGACTGCTTCTCTCCAATATACATATGGTAGGTTTTCTTCAGATAACATACTTCTTGCTGCATCCAAGATAGTTATGTTTTTCCTTTCAACAAGTCCATTCTGCTATGGTGTCTGATGTGCTGATAGATATCTTCTGATTCCATTCACTTCACAGAATGTATTAAAGTCCTTAGATGTAAATTCACCTCCTTGATCTGATCTTAAACATTTGATTTTCTTACCGGTTTCATTTTCAACCATTGCTTTGAATAGTTTGAACTTTCCAAGTGCTTCTGATTTTTCTCTGAGAAAAGTAACCCAACACATTCTAGAATAATCACCAATAATTAGCTTGAAATATCTATCACCTTGTAAGCTTTTAGTTCTAGCTAGACCACATAAATCAGTGTGAATCAAATCAAGAGCATTATTGGATTTCTCTAGAATACTTTTGAAACTAGCTCTAACTTGTTTTCCAAATTGACATTCCTTACATATTGTATTATGAGGTTTGACAATTTTAGGTAGATCTCTATCTGCCTTAGAAGTACTGATCTTTACCATGCAATCAAAGTTTACATGACAGAGTCTCTTATGCCATAACCAACTTTCATCTATATGTGCAATCAAGCATGTCTTTTCACTGTTATTCAAATAAAAGATATTACCTCTAGTCTGATTACCGGTTGCAATTTCCAAACTAGTTCTATTCATGATTTTGCATTTTTCATTCTTAAATTGTAAGTGAAATCCTTTCTCAACCAATTGACCAACAGTTAAAAGATTATGCTTTAATCCTTCAACATAATAGAAATTGTCAGTGTTATGCTTACCATCAAGAGATATTGTACCCTTACCTTTGATTGAACAAGCTTTGTCATCTCCAAATCTCACTAAACCGCCATTGTATTCTTGAAAGTTCAAGAATTTACCTTTGTCTCCTATCATATGATGTGAGCATCCTGAATCAATGATCCATTCATCCTTTACTTCAACTTTAGCTACTAGGGCTTGTTCTACCAGCTGAGCAGTAGGTGCCGGTTGATCTTCTGTTATAGCAACAAAAACCCACCCATTGTCTGCCAGATCCTCATTAGAATCATTAGTCACACCTTCATCAGCAATGTAACAAGATTTGTCTTTATTCTTCTTAAATCAGTATCTCTGATATTCAGGATTAGGCTTGTATGTTCTTCTAGGTTCTTCTCTTAGTCTAGCATGTCTGTCAGGGCATCTCGAAGCCATATGACCAATCTTATTGCAGTTAAAACATTTAAAGGGTTCTTTACCTTCATACTTACTTCCAACTGGACCTTTAGGCATTTTTCTTGCAAATAGTGCTTCAAGTTCTTCAAGTTCTTCATTCTCTTTCCTACTTTCTTCAAGTTCTCTTGCATAAAAGGCTTTCTAATCTGATTTGTCAAATGATGGAGCAAATGATGTTGATGCTTTAAAGGCCAAATCTGTCTTAATAGTGGCAATAGGACCAAATTCCTCAATTTCAAAAGCTGAAAGTTTTCCAATCAATTAATCCCTAGTTACTGATGTATTAGAAATTGTTCTCAACTCATTTATAGCAGTAACCTTCATTTTGTATGCCAGACAATCCTCTTAAAATTTTTAAAACAATTTCATCCTCACTTAAGGTTCCTCCACAACATTTAATACCCAAAAAAATTTCATTTACTCTTTCCATAAAATCAGAAATCCTTTCATCTTCTTCCATTTTTAGATGTTCATACCTGACCTAGAAGCTTTCAAGTTATGCCATTTTGATTGTGGAATCTCCTTCATTCAGTGTTTCCAATTGAGTCCAAATAGCTTTAGCAGTAGACCTATCTGATAATCCCATGATTTGTTGATTTGATAATGCGCTCAAAAGTGCTTATCTTGCTTTGCAATCATTTTCCTCATCTTTAGTCAAGGTAGTTGTACTAGGTTGACCAGGTACAATTGTAGTATAACCCTTCTTTGTAACTTCCCAGACGTCTTTACCAATGCAATTCAGATGTGTCTCCATTCTGATCTTCCATATGCCATAGTTGGTTCCATCAAGTTTAGGACTATCCTTCCTGAAATAATTAGTAGACATTGGATCTCCTCAAGCTGTTAAACTTCTACAAAAGAGGACTAAGCTCTAATACCAATTGTTAGGTCCCAGAGACAACTGAGAGGGGGGGGGGTGAATCAGTTCTCAACTAAATTCAAACCAAAAACAAATTAACCAACTTAATGCTTAATACCAGTAAACTAGTTAAGTATGCCGGTAGACACTTTTAACAGTTAATTGCTATACCGTTAAAGATTAATGCATGTAACATTAACACAAAGTCATCCACAACACATAACACAAATATTTGTACGTGGAATCCCTGTAAGGGGAAAAACCACAGTGGGAAACCTTACCCACAATCAGATGATACTACTGCAGATAGTAAGTGTACATAAATGGGGTTGCAGAAAGGCCAACAGCCTAGAGCTCACTGCTCAATCACAAAATGGGAGTCACACTGACTACATTTGGATGGTTAAATCCAATAAGAATGTACTACACAAAATAGCATCTTCATATGCTGGATTCAGTACTGGTGTAATTTTGATATGCTTTCACAAAAACCTAGCTTCACCTTCAAATGATGTCTTTGTGTATAGCTCTACTTAATCTCGCATATACCTTCACACAATTCTTTTTCCCATTCCACACTTGATTTTACAAATGAGATTTTACATTTATACCATAACCTAAGACCAATTTTAGTAGGTCGGCTCTACAAGATATTACAATAAAAACATTTTACAAACAATATAATATCCGATGCAATAACGGATTAAACATGTTGGCTTAATGCATTTACAACAATAATTAATCATCTCCATAGCATGGCATGCTGATCTGGAAAAGATAAACCTACCGGTGTAACCCTAGACCTATTTGCCAGTAAAAGCAAATATGCAAATATGAATATACCAATGAACAAAACTCTAGGACAAGAGGTCCAAACAATGTCTTTGACATTACCAAGTGTCTTCCATATAATTCTGAGTGTCGGTGATCATTATATCCTATCGGTGAACTATATACCAGTAACTGTGCAATAGTTACTTGCTTGCCGGTGAATGTTGCTGGATCTGCAAAGTGCTAGTGTTTTAGTAGGTATTGACATCAATGACAAAACCATACCAAAATACCAACATATTATATAATCTATTATTACATTATATATATTATATAATATAATAATATATTATATAATACGTATTATATAATACAATATCATATTATATATAATATAATATAATATTATATTATATTATATATTATAATATATATAATATAATACAATACATATTATATAATATAATAATATATTATTATATTACATATGTTATTTAAAAATAATTTAAGTATAAAAATCAGATATCCAATTTTCTGAGACTTTTATATTTCGACAGTGACAGCCTGTGAGTCATTTTTAACTCACGGGCCACACGATTTCATCAAAATCCGATATCCGGTGTTTTGGCAAAAAAATGCTAAAAAATAGATTGAGAGGTAAGAATTTTATCATTTTCAATCATTTTCATTCATTTTTTGTATTTTTTATTAATTTTTATTTGATTTTTCATTGAAAATATGTTTTTTTCATATGAAAACTAGGTTTTCTTAAATCAAATACCTAATTGTTTAAATTTGTTAACTAAATTTAATTGGTTACATTCAATTAGGTTAAAAATGGGGGATAACAATGAAAACCCTGACCAACCACAACTGCAACAACCAAACCCTCATTTGCCAAACCCCCCCCTCAATTCAGGATTTAATTGCACAAAATTTGAATGAATTGAGGGGGATTGCAGAAGTAGATCGTAGGATCCCTCGTCTAAACCCAATGTTTGATCCTCTCATGTCGATCATAAAAAGTATGGAAACCATGATTGAGGAGCACAACGTTGCCCTTTTGTGGTGAGATTCTATGAGGGAAAAGTATACAGATGGCTTGTCTTATAAGGATATCAAGGATCTCGCGATATCCAAAGCCGAAATCGCCTCATTGATTGTCAATCGCCATACTGGTTAGCTTGTATATCCCCAAAAAAAAAAACTTTCTATTAAATGGTGCACAAATGATGGGATTGTGAAAAACTTTTGGGATCATTGGTGGGTGGTTTTCGACAAACCACCCAACAACAATCTTGATATCCCCTTGTATTTCATAAAAAAATTGTATGCTCGGTTTGTTTTATACAAACATGTGAACTACTTTGACATCCAACCTTTCCATGGTGTAGGTTTAGGTATGCCCTAAAATAGACCTGGGGCAATCAGAGTAGTCCAGGGCCCATATGTCCCCCCTCCTCCTATTGATCCCCCACCTGTAGTGCAGCATCCTGATATCATTTGTGTGGCAGCTTAACCGACCATATCGGCTATTCACTCTTTGAGTAGGCTTTTGGTTTCTCAGGCTGCATCAGTAGCTCAACCTACTCTTGATGGTAGCGATGCATCCGGTGCCGTTGACATGTCATCCTCAGCTCCACACATATGTGTGCCCCATAGTTGTGTCATGTGTGGGCACGTATGCTTGGGTCTAGTTGGAGAGCCCGTTGATCTTCCTGTGGACAGTGTAGATTATGAGGTGCATGAGATGCATGATGCACTAGATGTTATTACACAAACTGGAGGATACCTTGGGGAGTCCTCACATGCTAGAGGCGAGGAGGCACTGTCATCATACATTGATGATGTAGTGGTAAGATTTGTATTTTCACAGTTCATGTTATATTTTAATTAAATATTTATAAATTAGATAATATTAAGTACTAATTTTTATTTACATGGTCTATTTAACAGTTGATGACCAAGGATGAGTTGAAATAGATTCAAGAGGACACCTTGTCAGCCATTTCATTTGGCTTTGATAACTTGACAGTACATGTATTATTGCACCTACTCGTTTGTATTTTATTGTACATACATGCTCATCATTTATATTGGTATTAATTAGATTATGTAGTAACTTGCATGTATATCTTATTTTACTCTTGTAGGTCACAAGCAGCATGAGTGTGAGGCAGTGTGATTTAGGATCTGGTAGTGCAGTTGGAGACAAGGGAAAGGTAATTGAATGCAAATATGATTGAATAAATAGTTTAAATAACTTATAGTGGTTATACATGTCTAGACATAGATTGATAGTTTCATATACTTGTTGTGTATATATATAGAGAATTCTTGGCTTCACATCCTTGATGACTACATCCAGTATACCTGAAGAAGAAGAAGAGATGCCTCGAGTAGATGTGTGTTTATTTTACTTTTTGATTAGTAGATATAATTTGTTATTATCAGTGACAATTATATGCTAACTTGTATCAATGTCATGTTTCTGAACATATGCAGGTTGTATATCAAAACATTCAAAAAATACCTCCTCTACCGAAGACATACATCAAGAGTCCTGCAAAGCTAAAGAGAAAATGTGGAGATGAGGTAAACATGAATAGTTCAATTATAGTTCATTTTTATGTTAACTTTTTGAATGTGAATTATATAATATAACTAATATTAATCATGGTTTGTTTTTCTTGTGCAGGATCCTTCAAAGTCGACCAGTGTGGTGAAAAGGATCGATTTTGATGATCCATCAGTAGCTTAGGATGTTATAGATAGTTTTGGGATGCTTACATGTCTAGTTGGCATGCATATTTTGTATATGGACATACATTCACATAATTAGACATACATTTTTTTCAGTTGGCGTTTATGCCATATTTGTGTATGGAGATACATTTGTAATCATTTGACATTTTTATATATACAGAAGTTGATATTCGATCATATAAATTGTTGCTCATCTATGCATGGTGTTATCATGGAAATATTTAATCTTCATTCCAATAATTAACAATGGTTAATAATGGCTATTTAATGAACATTACAATTCATTTAATCAACAATACAATACAATTCATCAATGAACAATACAATTCATGAACAATACAATTCATTTAATGAACAATACAATGCAATTCATTTAATGAACAATACTTGATACAATTCATTATTACCCTATGCATGGTCCTATTTTTCCCCCCACCTCGGTTGAATGCTCGGGGTTTTATTAGGGCAGCACTTTTTTGGTTGGCGAAAAAATCGTCAGTCTCACTCAATCGAATGTTGTCGTGTGGCCGATTTCTCATTCTGCTCATCGCAATGATGAACCATTTGCTCCGACATGTCTAGTTAGGCATTATTACCCTACGCATGCTCCTATTTTTCACGCCCACTTGATCCAACACTTGGGGTCATACCCTACCGACGTTGTCCCTTGAGTGCCCTAAGTGCTCAAAATTGTCAAACATTGACGGGCCCTAACTAAGAATCCATGGCATCTGCGAACAATCCTTTTGAACCTATGGGGCCATGAGAGGGGTCACTAAAAAAGCCTATCTTGGTTTTCCAAGTTTCCCTACTATTTTATTAAGGCAGCAATTTTTCTGTTGGCGAAAAAATTGTCAGTCTCACTCAATCAAATGTTGTTACGTGGCCGATTTCTTGATTTGCTCGTTGCAATGACAAACCATCAGCTCTGACATGTCCAATTAGGCATTATTACCCTACGCATGCTCCTATTTTCCCCCCCCACTTGATCCAACGCTCGGGGTCATACCCTACCGGTGTCGTCCCTTGAATGCCCTAAGTGCTCAAAATCATCAAACTTTGACGGGCCCTAACTCGGAATCCATGGCACCTGCGAATGATCCATTTGAACCTATGGGGCCATGAGAGGGGTCCCTAAAAAATCCTATCTTGGTTTTTCAATTTTTCCTATGGTTTTATTAGGGCTGAAATTTTTCGGTTGGCAAACAAATCATCAATCTCACTCAATCGAATGTTGTCGCGTGGCTAATTTCTCATTTTGCTCATCGTGATGATGAACCGTTGGCTTTGACATGTCTAGTTAGGCATTATTACCCTATGCATGCTCCTATTTTCCCCCCCCACGCAATCGAACGCTCGAGGTCATACCCTACTGGTGTCGTCCCTTGAGCGCCCTAGGTGCTCAAAATTGTCAAACTTTGATGGGCACTAACTTAAAATCTGTGGCACCTGTGAATGATCCATTTGAACCTATGGCACCATGAGAGGGGTCCCTACAAAAGCCTATCTCAGTTTCTCAAGTTTCCCTATGGTTTTATTAGGGCAGAAATTTTTTGGTTGGCAAAAAAATCGTTAGTCTCACTCAATCGAATGTTGTCATGTGGCCGATTTCTTGTTCTGCTCGTCGCAATGATGAACCATCGGCTCCAAAATGTCTAGTTAGGCATTATTACCCTAGGAATGCTCCTATTTCCCCCCCCCCCACTCGATCCAACACTCAGGGTCATACCCTAACAGTGTCGTCCCTTGAGCACCCCAAGTGCTCAAAATTGTGAAACGTTGATGGGCCCTAACTTGGAATCCATGGCACTTGAAAACAATTCATTTGAACCTACAAGTCCATGAGAGGGGTCCCTACAAAATCCTATCTTGGTTTTTCAAGTTTCCCTACGGTTTTTATTAGGGTAGAAATTTTTTGGTTGGGGAAAAAATCGTCAGTCTCACTCAATTGAATTTTGTCACGTGATCGATTTCTCATTCTGCTCATCGCGATAAGGAATTTTCTGCTTTGACATGTCCAGTTAGGCATTATTACCCTATGCATGATCCTATTTTGCGCCCCCCCCCACTCGATCCAATGCTCGGGGTCATACCCTATTGGCGTCGTATACCCTACTCGATCCATGAAGGGATATGCAAACATGATTTTTTTTTCATTATCAATACAACTACACCAATGTACTCATGTACAGATACATGGACATTATCATCAATATAACTAAACCAATTTTCTCATGGACATTGTATATCATCATAACAATGTTACATCAATTCACATCCATATACAAATACAACATCCCACTTCATCTGCATCAGACATCCTCATGTCCTAAGAGAAAAGCTTACGTACAACAATGCCTAC
Organism: Cryptomeria japonica; assembly: GCF_030272615.1. Taxonomy (NCBI): domain Eukaryota; kingdom Viridiplantae; phylum Streptophyta; class Pinopsida; order Cupressales; family Cupressaceae; genus Cryptomeria; species Cryptomeria japonica. The sequence continues at coordinate 547,086,681 of NC_081415.1, forward strand.
ATATAAATGAAGACCAAAATAAGTAACCCTTTTATGCGAAATGAATGTGCTACAAGAAAAAAATTATAAAACTTAATACAAATTAGTTTGGAAAATTATAAATAGATCATTTCAAACATTTTTAAGACGCACAAGATTGTATAATTACGAAACTTACCAGTTTCTCTACAAAGTATACAAGCATAACTTTGAAGAAAGATGCATGTTGATTAAAGTGCTTCTCACTGCATTTCCCTGCATGGTTGAAGATGACGGTAGATATGGTCATTTCTAAATAGCAAAAAATTCACTTGACTTAATGTTTATGCACAAAATTTTATCTCAATAACACACAAAAGAATATGTACCATCACCAAGAGAGGGTCTTGTCAATGGCGAATGATCTAGCATGAACCTGTATATCATCAAAAATCATAATGTGATGTACTATTGTATATCATCAATAAAGACCTGCATGAGCATAAAGGTTTTGTGATAATTATATCATCCAAAATTGTAAAACTCATCAAATGCATGATAGTAAGTCATGTTGCAAAAATACGTCCCTTCTGATTATATCGTGTACCTACTATGTGCATGCAAAAACCGTGTTGCCAAAAAAAAGCATTCATCAGTAGACCTGCATTTTCAAGACATCCTTAATATACACATAACAAACTTGATCATTAAGGTTTAATGATCATTATTCAAAATGAAATGCATGATAAAAAAAACAAGGCACCATTAAAGACCTACTACTCAAGTGTGCCTGAAGGGTCATCTCTTTGTTTAAGAGTATCCAGTATTGCTTCATGATCAACAGTAGTTACTATCCATAGCTCTTTGGTCTTCGATTTTGCTTGATGCTTCAACAACTTGAAATTTGTAACTATAATAAGGTGTGAATACATTATAATGGTTTTGTGTCTCTCATAGTCTTCAAATGCAAGTATGCCATTCTTTCTAATCATGTATGTTTGCAACCAAGTTCCCACAAGAACAATTGAACCTGTAGAATATGTGAACTTGTCATCATCTGCCACTAGTTGTGTTAGCTTTTGTTTTCCTTGTACACATCGTGCCAACCAATATTCTGATCTCTCTTAATTCCCTTGCGGTGCAACAATTGCAAAAATATGTCTTGGCTGTACAAGATTTGATAGCTGATCATACTCAAGTGAACTTTCCATGTCATTATTTGACAAGGATATTGTTTGAGATAAAGGAGTTAGATAGTGGGGAACCCACATATCAACCCACTCACTTGAATCGCACTAATACCAATCACACTGAACACAACTCTGACAAAAACAAGCCAGCGCTCATGTCCAAATGGTCTATGTACTTGCATCTGAGTTGAGAAATGAATGCATCTTTGAAGAATCTTTAATTGTTTGACAATCCAATCTATCTCCCACTGTTCCCTCCTCAACCAACCAAAAGAATCTGATCACTATTGAATCAAGAGTACCTCCATGTGACAATACTGAACTACACCAATCAACAATAGAACATGCATCAGAGAAATTTGCACCTGAAATCCTCAATTGCTCCTTAACTAGAGCTCTCTTCAAACATGCACCTGCTCCATCATGCTCTCCCTTCCCATGCCCTGCCTCAAAAAAACACCAAATATGAGGTATACACCTCTCCAAATGCATTCTACTAACCAATAAAAGATACGGGCGTTCTTGAATTGACCCGTACAATTATCTGACCTTATTATATGTCGGTCAATTGCAATATCTTTCTCATGCAAGAACTCAAAAAAATTCTTGAAAGAATGTTGCACATACTCAGAGGAGTGTGATCTATCATCACTCATATAAAAATGATACTCCCTAATTATCTTCCTATCCTATTTTGTACTATCAGGAGCATGTCTATATGTAATGTGAACAAAAATAGCAATCTGGACTGAATTGTAGTACTGAGACTGTACCTCATTTTGTGGTTGCAATGTATAGTTCTCTGCAAAATCAACCACCGATAAAATAGTGCCAATCGGGAAAGAGTTCTTACACATCCTGAAATGTTGATCCAACCATTGAGACCTATGGGTGTGCCTTGCATACTTGTAGAAAATATTTTCCTTAAAATCCAAAATAAAATCAGCAATACTCACTTCGCTTGAGACTAATTCGCATCTAGAACCTTCACCTCCACTCTTCAAAGTATATTTCACTGTCTCGTATCTTTTTTTCTCAACATAATTATTTCCAAACTTGTGTTCGCTGCCCTCATGAAAACATGAAACAAACTTTGACAACCCACCGCATTCTGAGCACTTCTCATTCAAACAATAATTTCTATAGAAATAGCAGCCATCATCTCTAGGGCATAAAAATAGATCTTGCAAGTCTCTTGATGATCTTAGAAATAGCATTGCACCACACTCCTGCAACATCTCATTAGTATGCATCATAGAACGAATATGACATAAAGTTTCATGGTACATTGAAAACTCCACATGGTACTTGCAACAACAGGCATTGTGAATCTTAAGAGGAACACAATAAAATGGTTTCAAAGATTCAAAGGCCCTTTGTGATATTTGCAAAGTTGGATGTAATTCACAAAAAAAATTGTACAGCATTGTTTGGCTTGATTCCAAGAAATATTTGGGATGCAGTGTGCAGTCTCGGTTGCCAATTCTTAATTTCAAAACGTCCTTTACATTGGGTGACACTCTAGAAATAGAGTGCCAAAATTGTTGAATCTCTTCCTTCACATTGTCAGTCAACTTTCTATCAAAACGTGGAAGCCTCCCACCAAATGCCCATGTATCTTGTTGAAATGGATCATCAAGTCTTTGTCTTCGTGCAAGTGCTCTATCCAAAGTTTTACGATTTATGTTAAAATCAACACAATTTTGTCTCATTTGATCAGCCTTCCTCAATTGATGGCTTACTAAGGAGGTTGTAATCACTCTTCGAGCGGCTCTCTTATCTCTTTCTTTGGTATTCTTTCCAATAGAATTAAGAGCGTCAAATAGATTTTTTGCAATAATAGAATTTCTCTCCATCTTCTTGTTCATACGAATCTTCAATTTTTTTAGCAATGGTCTCATTTTTATCATTTTTAGCAATTGAACAAATAGTTGGCATTGATCGGTCAATGTCTTATTGCTAAAATTTTGGTTGAAAAGTTGTGTAGCCCACAACTGAATGATTCTTGTTGACATCTTGCCTTCAAGATTCGCAATAATGTTCTCATCTATTTCAAATAACCATTTTGAGGTTCTTGAAGGTCTTAGATTTGGAATTTGTCTTTCATCCATGAGAGGGTCTTCATTTATAAAGTAATTAGGTGTTACATATGGTTCACTTGGCTGAGAAATTCCACCTTGAATGTTAAAGTTTTCCACATTTTCACCTCCTATGTCAAAATTTTCCACATGTTGAGCATTTTCATTATCACTTTCACCATTCTCAAAATTTTAAATATTTTCACTTTCAAAATATACATTTTCATTTTCAATAACTTGTGGCACATTTTCAAATTCAATTTCCTCTTCAATTGAAGTAACATTAGCAATATTTAACATACAATGTCTTCTCCTCCTATGACATTCTCTATCTCTTTCTCTATACACTTCAATTTCATAATTTGAAAGTTTTCTTTTGCATTTAGACTTCATACGACTACTACTCCCCATTTCCCTCCACACATGCTTCTTCGTGATTGATAATGTAAGTTTTCACTTTAAGAATCTCCCAAAAGTACAAATTTATCTCTAGCTATCTGAAAACCCATGATCCTCGACAGAAAACATAATATGCAGACTGTGGGCCATTGGAATCTACAAAATGGCCCACAAACCCTTTTTTTCCTATTTTTTGTACTAAAATCGGATATCTGATTTTAGTACAAAATTTGTGGTCCCCAAAAATTTTCCCATTGCCGCCATTTTTAGTAAACTGCCACATGGCAGAAATTCGATATCCGATTAAATTGGATATCAGATTTTATTAGTCATATTTTAGAGAGAGAGAGAGAGAGAGAGAGAGAATATGATCCCTAACGACATGATCTGGTGTCTTAAGGGGTCCTATGGTGTCGTTAGGGGTCATATGGTGTCCTAAGGGGTCATATGGTGTCCCATGAACCCTTATGACCTCTTAGGACACCATATGACCCCTAATGACACCATATTAGGTCGGTTTGGGTCATATTGTGTCCTAAGGGGTCATATTGTGGCCTACGACCCCTTAGGACACCATATGACCCCTAACGACATGATTTGGTTTCTTAAGGGGTCCTATGGTGTCGTTAGGGGTCATATGGTGTCCATAACGGTGTCATAACGGGTTGTATGGTGTCCCAAGACACCATATTACCCCTATGGATAACATAGGACCCCTTAAGACACCAAATCATGTCGTTACGGGTCATATGGTGTCCTAAGGGGTCATATGGTGTCCCATGAACCCTTATGACCTCTTAGGACACCATATGACCCCTAATAACACCATATTGGGTCGCTTTGGGTCATATTGTGTCCTAAGGGGTCCTATGGTGTCCAAAGACACCATATGACCCCTATGGACACCATATGACCCCTAACGACACCATAGGACCCCTTAAGGCACCAAATCATGTTGTTAGGGGTCATATTGTGTCCTATGACCCCTTACGACACCATATGACCACTAATGACATGATTTGGTGTCTTAAGTGGTCATGTGGTGTCCATAGGGGTCATATGGTGTCTTGGGACACCATAGGACCCCTTAAGACACCAAATTGTGTCGTTAGGGGTCATATTGTGTCCTAAGGGGTTGTAAGACACAATATGACCCCTAACAATAGGATTTGGTGTCTTAAGGGGTCCTATGGTGTCGTTAGGGGTCATATGGTTTTCATAGGGGTCATATTGTGTCTTGGGACACCATAGGACCCCTTAGGACATAATATTACCCAAAGCGACCCAATATGGTGTCATTAGGGGTTATATTGTGTCCTAAGAGGTCATAAGGGTTCATGGATGTCTTAATCTCTCTCTATCTCTCTCTCCCCTAATCTCATAAGGGTTCATGATGTCTTAATGTCATAAGGGTTCATGATGTCCTATGATGTCTTAATCTCTCTCTCTCTCCCTCTCCCCTAATCTCTCTCTCTCCCTCTCCTTCTCTCTCTCTCCTCTAATCTCTCTCTATCTCTCTCCCCTAATCTCTCTCTATCCCTCTCCCCTAATCTCTCCATCTATCTCTCTCTCCCCTAATCTCTCTCTACCTCTCTCTCTCCCTTCCCCCTCCTCATCTCTCTCCCTCTGTCTCTCTATCTCTATTTCTCTCTCTCCCCTAATCTCTTTGTCTCTCTTTGTCTCTCTATCTCTCTCCGTCTCTCTCTCTCCTACCCATCTCTCCCTTCCCCCTCCCCATCTCTCTCTCTCTCCCCTAAGCTCTCTCTCTCTCTCCCTCTCTCTCTCTCTCTCCCTCTCCCCTAATTTCTCTCTCTCTCCCTCTCTCTCTCCCTCTCCTCTCTCTCTCTCTCTCTCTCCCTCTCCTTCTCTATCTCTCTCTCTAAAATATGACTAATAAAATATGATATCGAATTTCTGCCATCGCCATTAATGTGGCAATTCAGTAAATAAAAGGCGGCAATGGGAAACTTTTTGGGGACCACAAATTTATATATTAAAATCAGATATCTAATTATATCGAATATCCGATTTTTGTAGTCAAATTTTCAAATTTCAAATTTTGGCTCGGGAATGCTTTGGTATTTTGCTTGGAAGTGACAAGCTTGTAAAGTCAACTGAAAAAATGTGTTTTTCAGTATTCCTTGATTTTCCAGACTTTACATTGGTGGTTGATGACTTTTTTTGGAGCTAAAATTGATAAAACAAAAGGGGTTTTTTAAGGACATTCCCATCTTTCCAAAAATATAAGGCTTGTTTTATTTTGACTTTAATAAATAATTATTATTTATTTTCTAATTGAATTCTGACAATAGTCTTGATTGATATACTGATTGGAAAACACTCAACTTTCAAACGGTATAACATTTTTTGAATCCGAAACATGCGTCACATCCTATTCTTTGTCTACTATAGGGAAAAATTAAAAAAAAAAAAATTCATAAGGTTTTGACCAAGTTAAGGTGGTCAGACGTAGGAGTTTCTGAATTTTTGAAAAGCTTTTGTAAAAAATTCATAAATAATTATTTACTTTATAAAAAATTAAAAAAAAATATGTCACATCCGGACATGAGTCTAATACTTATATTATAAATATTATAAAAAAATATTATGATTTGATTGTGATTAGGGTGGTCAGACATACATCTACTTATTTTTTTCTTGAAATTTTAGTGCCACTGCATTGAAATTTAAAATTTTCATCAAATAGGATTTTTTTTTTCCAAAAAACAACTAGTAGCTTAGAAACTGCATTCAATTTTCGATATTTTGTCTTCTTACATATTTTGAAAATAATGTTCACAACTTATTCAAATTTTCATGTCAAGTTGCATAAATCTGATTTTCTGACATTTCATTGCCACTTAAGGGCCTGTTTTGGCACACCATGATCTTGCACATACCCAGTCTTGAAAATACTGCCACAATGTCTTATGACAGTGGTTTGGTTTAGATCCACATTATTAGCGACTCAACTCTGGTTGTTTCCTTTCTTGATTAGTTATCCGCCTCTTCTAATTGGTGTGATCTGTGTAATAGGAAGTAATTCTTTTCTTTTAAATAAAGGTCTTTGTGTCTTTTTTGAGGTTAGATAGAGAAGACAAAAAGCAGAGCAGAGGATCTTAGAAATAAAGTTATAAGTGTTTTGAGTTTCCTTTGATGTTGAATCATGTAATGACTTCCAAAAAACAATGAATAAAAGTATGTTATTCTGAGCACTTAGAGTTGTTTTTGAGAAGCCTGGAATGACTCATCCAAGGGGGCCCACTTGGTGAGTGTTCCTGTGCCTTTGTTAAGATTAGTTTTCTTCTTTAGATGCAGTAGATGTTCTTGCATTGATTGTTCATGCAGCCATTGGAAACAGATCCATTGATTGTTCCTACAGCTAAACCAAAATAGAGTAATCTTTGTTGAGTGACATTGAACTTAGCCAATATTGCTTGAATGAATTTATAGAGTAATCTTTGTTGAGTGACATTGAACTTAGCCAATATTGCTTGAATGAATTTATGTTAATGCATAAGTTTTCTTGTAGCCTTTCAATAGTTTCAATTATTTCTTATCTTTTCCGCATAAATGTTAGTTGTTGCAGTAATGCAGAGTAGCTATTGCAGGAACTTAGTGCATATATAGTGCAGACCCATTTCAAGTATTATGTCCCTGGGTTGACAATCAAATGAACACTAGCTATGGAAATAGTGACTTTACCAAGTGAATATCCAAACTTTGGGTTGAGACTTCAACTAAAGTTATTATTCTTATTGTTGGGTTGAACATTTTTGGCGTCATTGTCAAGGATGGTGTCAAACTAAGAACCTGTTATGGTTATTGTCTTTTCAGTATTTAGTTAATTATTTTTCTGGCATACCTAATTGTTCAAAAAAAAAATTATGAACTTGCATGCATAGGCGAAGAAGAGATGTTCTAGGTATATTTCTATCCAGTAATCCTAATCATGCAAAAATTAATTCCCCAGATATAAATCCTTTTGCTGAACTTTATCAAACCCTAGAGAATTTGAACCACCCTGAATCTAAATTTCCAGAAGGAAGTCTTCAATTCCCTTTTGGACTACCAGAAGAACAATTTCATTTGGTAACTCACCCCACTAGTCCAATGCAAGGAAATTCACCTCCTGGTGGGAATAATCCACCTTGGGACCCAAAATTTGAGTTCCTCATATCTGATCAGCATGATAATTCTAATCTCAAGAACATTACAGCTTCTTCCCTCCCTAAATTCAATGGATTAGTGATAGAGGATCCAGACACATTTCTGTTTGAGTTTGATGTTCTCTGTAGGAGTTTTGATTGTACTATAGATGCCCATAGACTCAAAATATTTCCTGCCACTTTAAAAGAATCATCTTTAAGATGGTTTATGAGTTTGGGTAGTAGCACAATCAATACATGGGATGAGATGAAACGATTATGTCTTGCAAAGTATAAAGACTATTGTAGAGGCATTGATCATCATGGGGATGATATTTTTAGAATGACACAAAGGGAAGATGAGATTCATTTCAAGCCAGGAGTTCCTTCATCAACATCTAGTACTGGAATTTCTAGAATGGAACTTAGCCATTTGTTGAAGGACTTTAAGGTGGACATCATAAACAATATGGCTACTCAGTTGGATACACTCTTAGCTAAGAAGAAGCATGAAGAAGCTAGTGCATTTCTTCTAGAATTTTGCCCTCATTGCAGACAAAGAAAAATAGACTCCAGATGTAAAATGGTTGCAAATCTTGAGGTTCCCGACTTCAAGCTAGTACAAGGTGAGGATGAACAAGTTTTCTATGTTACTCAAAGAACACTAAATTTCCAAAGACAAGGTATGCCTCTGGATCCACTTTCTTTTTCTAGTTATAGTGAAAATTCTTATGTACCAAATAATCAATGGCAATCACCATATGCTCAAAAGTTTGGTAATTATCTAAACTTTTATGGTCCTCAAGGCCAAGGGCAAAATTTTTCTAATCAAATCCCATAGTGGTAGTAGCCACAGGAAAATTGGTATCCACCTCAGGCACAAGGGAATTGGCAACCTACTCCTTAATGGAGGGGGAGTCAACCATGGACTACCCAATCTTCTGGATATCAACGGCCTATTCAACAACCACAACCACCTGCAATAATGCCTCCCTCTGTAGAAACTGTTGTTCCCCCTAAACCAATGAAGTTTCCCACTTAGCCAATGCCAAATCCTAATATTAAATCTTAGCAACAACAACAAGCTTATTCAACTGACCCTAATCAATACCCAACCTATTCTCTATCTATAAGTGATATTCACCATAGATCAGGGACAACTCTGCCTTATCCATCTCCTCCAGTTATAATTGAGATCCAAGAAGAACAAGAAATATCTAATCTAATAGCCACAATACCTCAAAAAATAGAGATTGCCCCCATTTCCCTAGAGATTGCAAGAAAATGAAGTTCTTACAGAACAAGAGCAAGGTTTTGATAGCATAGATCAACTGAAACTTTTATGTATTAAAATCCCATTATTGCAAGCAATAAAAGATGTTCCTATATATAGTAAGGCACTTAGAGAGGCATGTCTTAAAAAACCTGGTAGGAATAAGAGGGATCCTCGAACAGTGCATGTGAAGGGTCAACTGGCAGATATTATGCTAGGAAAGGTTTCAATTCCTAAATATTTTGATCCTAGTAGTCCTATTGTGAATATAGTCATTAATGGCACTCAGATAAGGAATGTTTTAGTTGATTTAGGGGTAGCCATTAATGTGATGACAAGAGAAGTAATGCACCAGATTGAAATCAATAGTCTCATACCTACACCTACAGTCCTACAACTTGCTGACATCTATATAGTTTGACCTGATGGTATGATTGAAGATGTGGTTGTTACTTTGGATTCCTGGGAATACCCTACAGATTTTATGATTCTGTCTCCAAAGGCGACATTGGGAGGATATTCGTTGATTTTGGGAAGACCTTGGCTTGCCACGACTGATGCATATATTGGATGTAGATCAGGGGATATGACTATTTCATATGGGAACTATACAAAAACATTAGCTTTGTATTCTCCTGGTCAACCCCAGTTTGATCAACAACAAGTTGTTTGGCTTACTTTGGGAGAAGAATCCAAGGGAGTTGACTCTATTAATCACCTTATGATGATTAATTGAGGGCCATTCATGCAATTACATGATGAAGACTCAATTATTTATAAATCTTTGACAAATCAGTTAAAACATGAACAACAATTGTAGGAGTTGGTACCAAATATTGCAGATTTAGACTTTCTTGCAGCCACTGATATATTGCATACTCTGTTGCCACAGGAGGTCTGTACTTCTCATTTTCCTGATATATCCTAGATTGATCTTACTATCAAAATAGAAGTTGATTTGAATAAATATTTCAATATCAATAGTGATCTTGCAGATACTCAAAAAGTAGCACTCGTGGACTTGCTTAAATGTCATAAACATGCCTTTGCATCGGATTACAAGGACATGCATGGAATAGACCCAACAATTTGTACCCACTGTATCTATATAAAAGAAGATTGTTGCCCACTTAGACAGCCACAAAGAAGTATCAATCCTGCATTAAAAGAAATAGTTAAAGAGGAATTGCAGAAGTTGTTAAAGGCTGGGTTTATCTATCCTATTTCTGATAACCAATGGGTATCATCTTTGGTAATAGTTCCTAAGAAAGGAGGAAAATGGACGGTATGTGTTTATTATAGAGTATTGAATTTAGCAAGAAGAAAAGATCATTTTCCATTGCCATTTGTGGATCAGGTATTAGACTCTTTGGCTAGGAAGAGATACTTTTCATTTATTGATTGATTCAGTGGTTACAACCAGATTCAGATAGCCCCAAAGGACCAAGAGAAGACTACATTTACTTGTCCTTGGGGAACATATGCATATTATGTTATTCCTTTTGGATTGTGAAATGCTCCAGCCACTTTTCAAAGAGCAGTGATCAACATATTTTCAGATATTTCCCAAGACATCATGGAAATTTATATAGATGACTTTACAACTTATGGTTTTTAATTTGAAGAAGCATTAACGAACCTGAAGAAAGTTTTGCAACGGTGTGAAGACTATAGTTTGTCACTAAATAGTGAGAAGTGCTTCAGAATGATGCAAGAAGGAATAGTCCTAGTCCTTGGTCATCATATCTCTATAAAAGGAATACAAGTTGGCCCAACAAAAATTGAAGTTATTCAAAATATCAATCCACCACTAAAGAAAAAAGATGTGAGAAGTTTCCTTGGTTATGCTAGCTATTATAGAAGGTTTATCAAAGATTCCAAAAAAATTGCAAGTCCCTTATATTCTCTACTTACCAAGGATATGAAATTTAAATGGACTTCTTCATGCAATGAAGCTTTCTTGAAGCTTAAGCACACTTTGATCCAAGCACCAGTTCTTAAAGGTTCGAATCCATCTTTACCATTTCAAATTCATACATAAGCATCTCATTATGCAATAGGAGTAGTCTTAGGGTAGAAGGTTAATAACTTGGAGAGTGCAATATATTATATTAGCAAGAACTTGCAAGGGCCTGAGTTAAATTACACAATCACTGAAAAATAAATGTTAGCAGTTATATATGGACTCAACAAATTCAGGCACTATATAACAGGGTATCCCATATTTGTGCATACTGATCATACTGCAATCATATATCTCATGAATAAGCCTTCAATTTGCGATAGATTAGCTCGCTGGTTATTATTGATGCAGGAATTTGATATCACAGTTATTGATAAACCAAGAAAGTCCAATGTGGTTGCAGATTATCTTTCAAGACTTCAGTTACAGGAAGATACTATTGTTAGGATTCCCAAAGATACTAAGAGGGGGGGATGAATTAGTATCTAACGGGTATATCAAATTACTTGATTTAAAACATGAAAAGCATATTAAACTAAGTACCGGTAAACCAAAAACAATGCAGTAAATAAGAACAATAACAACAACATGAGAAGCACACCATAACATAGTATTTTAATGAGGAAACCCGGTGTGGGAAAAACCTCGGTGGAATTTGTAACCCACAATATTCGCTTACTGGCCAATAAGGGAATATTACTCTTACAATAGGGGCCTGCACATGCAGGAAGGCCAAGTGCCTAGAACTCACTGCTCAATTACAAAAGAAGTCACACTAACTTATAAAAATGGATTATACTAATCCAATGTCTTGTACTACTTCAGATTAGCATCTACTATGCCAGATTCAGTACTGGTTTAAGCTCTACTACAACATAAACCTTTAACCAACAATTCGCATATTAGGTCTGCTATTACTTTTCCATACTTCACATCGTATCTCTTATCTACAAAAATTATCTACAATGATCTCATACATATATGAGTCATATTACAATCCATCATGTCAGCTTACAAAAGATTTTACAATTAATTACAAAATACATTAATACAAAATTGATGTCAGCTAGGATGTTAGTATTCTTCCTTTTCGCTGCTAGTGTTCTGTCTGCCGGTGTAGAGTCTATCGGTGCCAGTGTTTGGCTACCAGTATCACATGATTGCAAGGTTGCCATCAATGACAATACCTTCAATCACTTACAATTTCTCATTGGAGTGTGAATTTTCCAACAATCTCCCCCTTTGGCATTGATGGCAACACTCATGAGAAAAATTCAAGAATGCATCCGAAAACTGAAGTCCAAAACAAATCTTTGCCAAAAAAATGTGTTATCAAAAATGTATGCCAAAAATGTATGCTCCCCTTGAGCAGATAATCTCTACTTCCTTCTGACCATTTTTCTCATCACACTACTCCCCCTTTGACATCAATGACAAAGGTTGTCATTTGCTGTCAGTGGAGTCCTACCTAGATTATTGTAATCGGTGGGTTACAAGCTGAAAGATATCTGTCAAAATCAAATTTATACCATTACTGAATGTTTTGTTGTCTTTTATTGCCTCTTGTGTTCTCTGCACTATACCGGTGAGTATGTGCATTTTCTCTTCTGGTGTCTTCAGTCCAGGAACCAGAGCCTCAGATATTTCTTTTCTCAAAGAAATGAGGTATTCTAGTCTTGGACCGAGTCTGCATTTCAAGTCCTTTGCTTTATCCTTTATTCTTTGTTTGTCATTCTCTAACTTCTTGATTTTCTCTTCTATCTCTGCAATCTTCTTTTCTATCTCCAAAAATGAATCTGATAATCCTATCAGATTGTCAGCAATATTGTTAATCTTATCTTGTGCTTTGCTGATTTCCTTGTCAATGTCTTTTGTTCAGACATTTGTCTTACACGTGTCCCTGTACAATTTCTTGAAGCCAAAAATTATTTCTCCAAGTTCCGGTAATAAGGTATCCAGTTTCTCCTTTTTCTTCTTCAAAATTTCCTCAAAGAATTTCTCTTTTTCTTTAATCATTCTTTCCTTAAATGTATCCTCATTTATTTGATCAACAGTCAATATGTTGCCAGTGATGAACTTAGACAATGTGTCTAGTCAACCTAAAGAATCCTTATTATCAATAGTGCACTTTGGTGCTATCAATTTAAGAATTAGAATTGTATCATCAATAGCCTTATAGGTTTGTGCATTACATTTTGTGATCTTCTTTATTGAACCCAACAAGACCTCTGTTATATTTGTAGGTCTGAATTAAGCCATAGAAGTACCAGATGATTGTCCAACTGCCTTCACAATAGCCTTGTTACCGGTTGTGGTAATTACCTTGCTTGATTTGACCTCTGGTAGGTCAGTTTGTGTTTGCATTTCAATAAGTAAGGGTTTGGGCTTTTCAGTTTGGGCCGGTTGCACTGTCTCTGTCTGAACCTATGCTTCAACCTATACCTATTTTGATTTCTCTATATGTGTCTCAGAAGGTTTCTCTGAGCTTTCAATTGCCGGTTTCTCAGTTGTAGTCTCAGTTTGTACCTCTGAACTCTCTTTTGCTAGTTCTTCAGATGGTTTTTTAGTTGTTTCTACCAGTTTCTTAGTGGTATCCTCAGCCGATTGCTCTACCTATGTAGGTTTTTCTATGCTTATCTTAACCTCTACAGCCAGTGACTCAGTAGTCACATCTTCCTCCTTATATTCATTAGTTTCTCTGTCAACCACAATATTTACTTCCTGGGTGTCTACATTCACAGTATACAAAATTTCAGACTCAAGATTTGTATCCTCTAGTGGAGTATACACACTCCCTATGGCCGATTGACTATCAGTAGTATCTACCAGTGGAGTATCTGGAAGAGGTGGGGGCACATTGTCACTTATTTTAAGGCTTGGAGGTCCACCTACCTTACCTTTCCCCTTCTCTTTGTCCTTTTGATATACTTTAATAGTCTTTGGTCTGAGTAATTCTTCATGTTTTTCTTTTTCCACAAACAATATATCCCATGCATCTGTTGTTTCGTCAGAGACTTCCTTTACTCTACCTGCCATCAGTGCTACATGCTAGTGAGCATTGGAGAATACTGTCCGGTTTTCTTCACTGATTAGTTTATCTATTTCATCAGTTGAGTTGACTAGATGTACTGCAAGTAGTTTTTCAATCTTAATTTTCTTGTCCAGCTCAACGATGGCTAACCTTCTATCTTCAAGTCTCCTATACAGATCATTTGGAATTTCATGAACAACTTCCATAAAAAATTTCTTTTAAATATCTAAGTGTAAGATTACATTGTTCTCTATGCTTTCCTTATCACCAGCTGATAGTGTATTATATATTTTGTTGAGGTTCTTCAGCTTGCCATCCTCTGTAATTTCACTAAGAAGTTTGTCTATTGGGGCAATATATTGTTTTACCTTCTTCTTCTTAAGAGTCACTTTCTTTGCTGGAGGCCTCATTGCCTCTTGTTTTTGTCTGGTTCTTTTTGGTGTAGGAGAGGGTACCGGTGTGGGTTTTCTTTTCCTTTCTACCCTTTTAAATACTACCGTTATATCACTCTCAGAATAAGTTCCAACAGATGAAAGATGATTTTCTGGTTGAGGTGCTTCCAACTCACTTTCACTTATACCAGTTTGTCTCAAAACATCTTCCTTGATTGCTTTAGCCTGTCAAGTTCCTTTCCTTATAGTTGCTTCAACTTTCTTAACCCTTTTCCTTGATTGAATTCCACGTTCTATTGTTTTAGCATTTCCAAAAACTTCCTCAGTAGGTTCCTTTGGTGCTTCAAGGAGGGATTTTGCATAAGTTTCAATGATATTGTCATCTATTTCATAGCCCATTTCAGTTACCCAGATAGTTCTAGGGACAACTGCTTCCATCTAGATTTCATCTTTCTTGATCACAAAACAAATTTCCTTCTAATATTTATCCACAATAGCTTGTGTAAGTCTTACTCTAGTTTTCATTCGAGCCTTCAATGCTTGAAAATGTTCATTTAGGTTTTTCTCTCGATTTTCTCCCATATTGTTCAATAGATCCAATAGTTGTTTTCCTACCAGAATGTCAAAACCAAAATCTCTTGGACCAATACTGGGTACTTGTTTTGTTATGTACAAAATCAGACAAACAAGGAAATTTCCAAATTTTAATGTTCCTTTCTTATCTCTTTTAATCTTTCCCATATTGTCTATCAACTCATCTTTGAGCCATTCACATACATCTATCCTTGTATTATCATTAACCATATCATAGGCACTTTTGATACATAGGCTAGAAACTAAGTTCAAGCTATTTGCATGTGTAGCCTTATAACCTAAGCTCATACTAATAAATCTGATATTTATGTCTTTTACATCGTTTACCCTTAAAGACCTTTTATCAAATGTTGCACTGGTTAGGTTTATCACTGTGTCATTTGAGACCTTCTTTGTTTTGTCAGGTCTGTTACAGGTGGAAGGTAACCCTGTTACAACTTTTACCGCTTCTTTTGTGATTTTATGGATTGAATCCAACCACAAAAATTCACCATGTACTCCACTTAGCACTATCCTTATGATATCCTTGGAAAAATCCGGGATACTAAGGATTTCAATAAAACCTAGGGTTTCCACTATTTTATGTTCCGGCTTGACATTTCTAGACTCATCACAAATCATATTCTTGTACATATTCTTGATCTCGTCATCACCTAATTCCTCAATATGACAATGTATATATATCCTAGGGTCTTCAACATATACTAATCCCTTAGGAATTTGAGAAAATGCACCTATTCTATCATCTTTCTTTGCAATTTTGGGAACCCATTGGAATACGGTTCTAGGGCGCTTGACAACCTCAACAATAGTAGGGTTTGCAATAAATTCAGGAGTGGATGAAGATGACATAGCTATAAATACCTCAATATGCCTTAAGGATGAATGCTTTGATGGATTGCTTCACTTCTTCGCTTAGAATGCCTTCGCTTAGGAATTTTCATGCTCTCAAAGATTTGAATGCTCGGTGAATGAAAAAGGAGCCAAAACATTTGCTTTAAAATGTTATTTTCTCCAACTACCACATTTAATGCTTGTCAGTTAAGTCACAACTTAACTCATCTGTCGATATATAAGTAATTTCATCTTCTCACCATCAACCAAGGGAATAATAACATATTTTTCATTTTGTTGCTAAACCCCCAAAAGATTTTCCTTTAGTTAGATGAAGAGTCTCCTGCCGGTGGAGTGTTGCTCTGTTCTGCCAGTGGAGGGCTATACCCTTCAATATTCTGATCTAACTTTCTAATCCATTGTTTTGAGAATTCTTGCTTTACCTCTTCAACCTTTTCTTTACCTTTCAAACTAGGACCTTTGGTATTTGCCGGTGATGCCTTACTTCTACAAAATTTTGCAATATGTCCAATCTTGTTACAGGCATAACAAGTCACATTGTTCTTTTGAATAGCTTTCCCATATCCTATGCCGGTATGTGTTCTACATTGATTAGATAAGTGTCCAAATCTTCCACAAATATAACATCTTACATTCATTATGCAATTTTTCAGAGTTGTGACCTACTTTGTTGCATTTAGAACATTGACTGGTGGGTGTATTAGTGTTCTGATGATTTCTGGATCTACACTGATTTTCTCTATGACCATACTTGTTACTGCTAAAGCATTTCCCATTGAATTTGTAAGTATTAGGTTGTCTTACCGGTTTGCTATGATCATGATTATTTGCAGTACCAGAGCTTTTACCAACTTCAAAGCCAAGGCCATTTGTATCACCATTAGGTTTCTGATTCTTCAACATGTCACCAAGTTCTTCTGAACTTTTCTTGAATTTCTCCTTGTGTTGATTTGCAGTAGTCAGTTCATTCTCCAAGATTCCTTTCTATCTCATGAGTTCAGTTCTGTCATTTTGTGTATGCATCAGATCTATCTTCAATATATCATTTTCATGACTAAGTCTTGTGTTTTCATTTCTAGCATCATTTATTCTTCTAACCAAGTCTTCTTCATTCTTCTTTCTATCTTCAATTTCTTTACAAAATCTCATAGTCATATCCTGCATCTCATTCTTCATTGTACTGATTTCTTGTCTTAGCTTGTTTACCAAATCATTAAGTGTTTCCTTTTCATTTTCCTCATTCTGCATCTTTTCACAAAGTTCTCTCCTCTTGTTCCTTGCAATAGTAAGATTCTCTTGAATTTCTTGAATGATATCTTGAGCAACCTTCAGATCATCCTCAATTTTGATATTCTTCACTTTTTCTGCATCATAGTCTGTAAGAGTTGTTTCCAATTGCTTTCTTAAGTTTTCCATCTCTACCGGTGACAAGATCTTCCTCAAGCTGTTAGGCTTTTGAAAACAGAGGAGCAAGCTTTGATACTAATTGTTAGGATTCCCAAAAATACTAGGAGGGAGGGGTGAATCATTAACTAACTGGTATATCAAATTACTTGATTTAAAACATGAAAAGCATATTAAAATTGAGTATCAGTAAACCAAGAAATAATGCAGTAAATAAGAACAATAACAACAACATGAGAATGATGGGCAATATTGAGGTCGTGAATACCACAAGTCTGCAAAAGGAGGATAAAGAGGATAAAAGTGGTAGTAGTGACAATGATACTATTAAAGCCTTCTGTGAGACCATCGCTACCATTGTGAAGGATATCAACAGTTTGAAAACAGATACACAGGCTATCGCAAGAGTTATGGTTGGTGATAAGCCCCTGGCTGAACATGTTAAAGAATTGGTTGTCATTCTGCATAATGCGGAAGCTATTGAATGTATGGTTGGAAAAATCATAGCTACGAAAAACAAGGTCAATGAGATGGGAGATAGAAAGGAAATGGAAAATAAAATGAATGACTTCGGCAACAGAATTGACAGGTTGGAACTCAACGTCAAGAAGATTGCAGACCAAAATTTCCAAATCCTCAAATCATCGGTGGACAATATGAACATCCTTATCAACAAGTTTGAGAATAATGCTAAGAAGGATGGTGATAAAGAGCAGCTGGACAAGAAGGGTCATGAAAGGAGGACCAGAGCTAACACAAAGATCAAGGACGACATCAAAGGTCATGAGCTAGAGGAACTGAAGACCTCAGCGAACAACATGAAACCAATGGTTGTTCATGCTGAGGAAATTATGAATAGTATTTAGGTCTCTGTTGGTGTCCTAGGTTCTATCTTTTTGCTATCTCTATGCTTTCCTTTTGCTATTTGTTCTGGGTTTTTAATGATATGTTATTTTAGTTGATCCCTTTCGGTGGGATCATTTTGTCTTTTTGAAGTGACCAGGCACTTTTTTCTTGCAGTTTTGTTCTCCTGGCTTGTACAAGGTTCGGGTACCTTTCAAATACCTGCTTTTACTTAATCAAAACAACAACATGAGAAGCACACCATAACACAGTATTTTAACAAGGAAACTCGGTGTGGGAAAAAACTCGGTGGGATTTGTGACTCACAATATTCACTTACTGGCCAATAAGCGAATATTACTCTTACAATAGGGGCCTACACATGCAGGAAGGCTAGGTGCCTAGAGTTCACTACTCAATTACAGAAGGAGTCACATTGACTTACAAAAATGGATTATACTAATCCAATGTCTTGTACTACTTCAGATTAGCATCTGCTATGCCAGATTCAGTACTGGTTTAAGCTCTGCTACAACATAAACCTTTAACCAACAATTCACATATTACGTCTGCTATTACTTTTCCATACTTCGCATCCTATCTCTTGTCTACAAAAATGATCTACAATGATCCCATACATATATGAGTCATATTACAATCTGCCATGTCCACTTACAAAATATTTTACAATTAATTACCAAATACATTAATACAAAATTATTGTCGGCCAGGATGTCGGTATTCTTCCTTTTCACTATTAGTGTTTTGTGTGCCAGTGTAGAGTCTATCGGTGCCGGTGTCTGCCTGCTGGTATCACATGATTGCAAGGTTGCCATCAATGACAATACCTTCAATCACCTAGAATTTCTCATTGGAGTGTGCATTTTCCAACACCTATATCCGTAGATGATGCTTTTCCGGATGAACATCTATTCCTTATACATGCCCACACTCCCTGGTATGCTGATATTGCCAACCAATTATTTAAGTGCTGCTAAAATCCCACTTCATTTTTCTCCTAAAGAAATAAGGTTGTTAGTGGAGAAAAGATTTAACCTCTCATGGATTTCTGATTGTTTGTTTTATACTGGACCTGACCAAGTCATGAGAAGATGTGTAAGCGAGGATGAAACATATGATATCCTGCATGCATGTCATGATGAGCCATGTGGAGGACATTTTGCTGCTAAAAGAACAACACTCAAAATACTGAATACAGGATATTATTGGCCCACATTATATAAGGATGTAACACACTATACAAGAAAATGTGACAGATGCCAGCGCATGGGGAGACCTACTAAATCTGATGAGATGCCATTGTATCCACAAATATTGGTTGCACTGTTTGCTAAATGGGGATTAGATTTTGTTGGCACAATTGATCCTCCTTCTAATGGAAAATCTTACATTTTAGTATGTACTGATTATGTAACCAAATGGGTGGAATCACACGCCATGACACATGAAAGAGATAATAAGGTGGCTGAGTTCCTTTATGAGGAGGTATTTACAAGATATGGAGTACAAAGGGAAATTGTATTAGGCCAAGGCCCACAATTTACTTCAACATTGATTGAAACCTTAGTCAATGAATACAATATAAGGCACAAAAAATCTACCCCATATCATCCACAAGCTAATGGGCAAGTATAAGTTACAAATAGGGAGCTTGAGGCTATTCTTACCAAGACAGTATCTGTTCATAAAAAAGACTGGTCTCATAGACTTTCAAAAGCAATTTGGGCATACAGAACAACTTGGAAGACACCAATTGGTTTTACACCTTTTGAGATGGTGTATGGAAAAGAAGCAATCATGCCTATTTATTTTGAGTATAAAACTCTAAGGACAACTTTGCAATCAAATATGACACTTTCTGAAGCACAAAAAGAATGTATTCACCAATTGAATGTTTTGGATGAATGGAGAAAAATGGTTGTCCAACAGACAAAACTAATACAAAATTGGAGAGAAAAATGGCATGATAAATACATCAAAGAGAAAAAGTTCAAAGTAGGTGACTTGGCACTATTATATGAATCGAGATATAAAGATATTGTGGGAAAGCTGCAAACTAGATGGTTAGGTCCGTATGAGATAGAGGAAGTTTTCAACAATGGAGCTGTTTGTTTGACCACAATTGACCTGATCTAGTTCAAGATTTTGGTAAATGGTCACAAATTGCATCTTTATCATAAGCCTGCCAGCAAAGAGGAGTTCCTACAACAATTTTCTAAAAAGGATCAAACACAAGTTCTTGCAACAACTGATCAATTTCCTTTTGCAATTGAGAAAAGTATTGGAGGTAAGGTTCCTGTAGCCACTGTAGTGAACATACTTGCCACTTCATAATTCTCCATGCATCATTTCACAACAATATCTCCATGTCTTATGGAAATATTATTCTCCATAAATAAAAAAAAATTCATCCATGTCATCCCATCTCATTTCCGTATCTGTCATTTCATTTCATTTCGTTATTCTTTTTGCATGACTGCAGGTCTGTACATATTTTATTTTATTTTATTTTAATTAGGCTTTTATGATTTCATTATGATTAATGCCTTTGCTAAATCCATGTACACTTCCCTAAATCCTTTCAGCCTGTGTGGACACATGCCAAAGTAAGTTGGGGGGTGTTTTATGGTTCGGTTTCCAAAATTAGTAATTACTCATCCTTTTCGGTACCTTGATTTGATTGCTCACCATCATTTCTTTAATAAGACATTCTTTGGAATAAGAAATTAATGAACTCTGCCACCAAATTTGGAAATATGTAAGGAAGTTTCAATTTTCAGTGTGTAGAGTATTTTGGTTCTTCGTTTCTCAGCTATAGAGTTTGCTACATTAAAAGATTAAGAAATGGGTGGAGAACCAATCCGCCATGAACCAACAGTCCATGATGCATTGCTATAGGATGCTCTTTGTGAGCATTATTTCAAGCATCATGGTTAGATTATCTACTTTCTGAAAATAAGGGATTATAATGAAGAAATTACCTTTGATTTTATGCATTCATTCAACAAAGGAGAGGGCATTTTTAAAGGATTAAGGGTCATTGCTACAAAGTAGTGGATAGCTGAAGTTGCAGGATTGCCGTAGGAAGGAGAATTGTTTCCAGAATCAAAAGACGCCAGAAGTGCCAGAGAAGAATTTACACTGCCCATAGATGGACCTCTAATAGTGGACAAGCAAGGAACCAGGAGGGTTTCCCTTCCAGCATAGTGGCCCCAGGTGGCTTTATATGTAATTAAGTACATTACTTGCAAAGGGAGGTATTCAAATTTACATTCACCCCATTTCAAATTGCTTAGTCATTTACAATATGGCCGAAGAGTGAATGTTCCTAATTTTTTATATCACCTCATTTCCACAAGTGCCAAAGAAACATGAAAGAATGGAAATCATTCTATCAACCATCATGGTTTGATAAAATTGCTGGTAGAACATTCTCTTAGGGATGTTTCACAGATGGAATGGGGGGTATTTGAAGACATATTGCAGTTTAGGGTTGAGTATTCTCCTATTGCAGATGAGTTAGCAGTTGAAAAGGAGGAAATGGGAGAATCCTCTTCTCCCATAATTTCTGCAGAGAATGAATTGCTCATCGCTGAAGGAGCTGTGACTATTACAGAGGAAGAGATGGTTGAGACAAACATGGAGTAGCTCTCCACTTCTAAAAGAAAAGGGAAGGAATTAGAAGGAATTAATGCAGAAGATGAACCTATGGTTCAGCCATAGGAAACTCAAGTTTCCCCTGTAGCCAAGAGGTGTAGACCAAAGAGAAAAACTCTTGTAGCAAAGCCATAGGTAGAAACCGTTTCTACAACCACTCCAAAGGTTTATGCAAGAAGAACTAGGAGTACTACCCAAAAAGTCTGTAGAGTAAGTGATGCAAAAAAGATTATTTCAATAGAAGCATCAGAAGAAGAGAGCCCAGTAAAGGTTGAAATTTAGAGGGAGGATGATGTTGATATACTTTCAAGTCTGGCATATGTGGCAGGACAACTTGAGGAACCTATTGAATAAATTCCACATCCAAAGGTAACAACTATTAGACCTCCATCATCTCTAAGCAGTTTATCTATTTCATTAACATTTTATAGGCAGTGGGAGATAGAAAGGGCTAGATTACAGGGGATTATTGATAAACAATAGAAGGAAATTCAAAAAATGGATAACAAAATTAAGAATTAGAAGCCAAAGTTGATACAATGACTAATATGGTCCCGGAGTTAATACAATGTAGGGCACCGCCAGGATTTTATGCTTTGCATTTGAAAGAGTGGTATTTAAATTTTAAATTAAACCGCATTGTCAGGGACCTTATCCCTTCTTTAGAAACCCCTGAGGAATTTTATGATGCCTATCAGACTTTCCCAACAGCTATGAAAAATTTATTGTGTGAGCTTTACTTGCATAACTATGCTGTAACTTCTAATAGTGAGTGGAATCCCTTGTTATATATTGGGGATATCCACATAAAAGACTTAATGTCATGGATTTAAAATGAGATCAACATGGGAGCATAGGCCAGAAGACATAGGGATGTTGAATTTGATTGTCCATTACCACTGAGGAAAGAAGCAAAAGAGACAAGAGTTCTCTATTATGAATGGCAGAAGCTATTGGTAAGGCAAGATGTGAGGAATCAAGTGTTTCCAATGAGGGAAGAAATATTCCAAGCATATGAGCATTTAGTTCAAAATGAAAGTGTAGCTGCAATTGAAGGCCTAACTCAGCGCTGGAATAATTTGCCAGAAGAATTGAAACAAGGGGAACCTCATTCACTGCCAAATTTTTTTGCATCTATGCAAAGAGCCCCTAAATATATCCAACTGGGCAGGATGCAAACCAATATTTGGTTACCTTTAATCTTTCAGCCTCCTATACTTATGTGGCCATTGTTGGGATGTAAAGTTATAGATCACCCCTATGACATAGCTACAGAGGAGGCTAGATGGTCTAGATTAGAAATGATGAAGGGGTTTTATTAGAATCTGCCTTTAGGAGGAGCATGTCAAGGATATGTTGGTGACTTAAGGGTTAGTGCCAAAATGAGGAATTTTCCTCTTGTTGGAAGATTAGCAAGACCTTAAAGTTGGGCGGCATGATGAGTTGAGACATTACCATATTTTTATCCTTAGAGCTCTTAAGTTTTTGTCATATTTTAATTTACATAATAGTAATGATGTATCAGAAGTTTACTATATGTATTTCAGATGTTAGCCTAAACCTATTAAAACATGTTTTTTCATTGCCAATTTATTCCTGCAGCCATGTTATTCATTCATGTTACCATACGGATTGTTTAGGCAATATCATGAGTGAAATTAATACATGTTTTGATTAACTAAAATTGATGTGTATGTTCTTGTATGTTCTTTCTATTTGAGATTGCAAGAATAAATTGATGTTGTTAGGAAGGCTTTCCTATTGTGCCAGTTGTAGTAGGAGACATTCAAGGAGGAGACTGCAGGATCAAATCAGCAAAAATGCTGATGAGCGTAAGGAACGACAGAGGAAAATTAATTGTGCAAAGTTTAATGTTGTCTTACTAAAAGTAGACATTAGTGTTGAAAATACCACCACAACGTGCTATGACTGTGGTTCGGTTTAGATCCACATTATCAGCGACTTAACTCCGACTATTTCCTTTCTTGATTAGTTATCCACCACTTCTAATTGGCATGATCTGTGTAATAGGAAGTAATTGTTTTCTTTTAAATAAAGGTCTTTATCTCTTTTCTGAGGTTAGATAGAAAAGAGAGAAAGAAGAGCAGAGGATTGTAGAAATAAAGTTATTAAGTGTTTTGAGTTTCCTTTGATGCTTAATCATTTAATGACTTCCAAAGAACAATGAATAAAAGTATGTTATTCTGAGGACTTAGAGTTATTTTTTGGAAGCCTCGAATCACTCATCCAAGGGGGCCTACTTGGTGAGTGTTCATGTGCCTTTGTTAAGATTAGTTTTCTTCTTTAGCTGCAGTAGATGTTCTTGCATTGACTATTCCTGCAACCATTGGAAACAGATCCATTGACTGTTCCTGCAGCCAAACCAAAATAGAGTAATCTCTATTGCGCAGCATTGAAATTAGCCAGTATTGCTTGAATGAGTTTATGTTAATGCAAAAGTTTTCCTATAGCCTTTTAATAGTTTCAATTATTGCTTATCTTTTCTGCATTAATGTTAGTTGTTGTAGTAATGCAGAGTAGCTATTGTAGGAACTTAGTGCATAAATAATGCAAACCCATTTCAAGTATTATGTCTCTGGGTTGACAATGAAATGAACACTAGCTATGGAAATTGTGACTTTACCAAGTGAATGTCCAAACATCAGCTTGAGACTTCAAGTAGAGTTATTATTATTATTGTTAGGTTGAACATGTTTCACTATGTTTTTATTGAGGGTAACATGGTATTGTGTTCCGGCTTCAGGTTTTGGTTCAGTTGTGTGCCGGTAGACACTTAACAGATACTACACTGACACTAATACCAACAGGACAAAAGGATTTCTTTGGTTACCGGAAATGCAGGCCGACATGGTTTAGTAAAAGGTTATCAGTAGTGGAGGCCGACATCTCTTGGATCCGACATCGGCAACTGGTTTTAATATTTATGTATTTATGTTATCTGGCCAACATGTAATTTGATATTGTATATATCTTTGTAAGTCGACATAAGGCATGATAATTATATAGGGTATATAGGTTAGTTTGATAGATCATTTTTAAATATTGATGTGATAGGAGATTATGGATATGCAAATGTAATATGATGCAAAATATATTAGAGATATTATGTATGTAAGGAAATTCATGTAAGGGTTATTCTGGTAAAGGGTTTAGGGATTAGACTGGAACAGTCAAAGCTTAAACTGGAACTGTATTCTGACATAAAAGATGTCATCTTAGTAGTTCAACACTTCTTCGGATTGTAGTCTAGATTTATATGTAGTCAGTGAGGCTCCTTTTGTGGGTCACAAATCCCACCGTGGTTTTTTCTCTTTGAGGTTTTTCACGTATAATTATGTGTGTTATGGTTATCATTTATGTGAAAGTCTTATTGGTTACTTTACTTCTTTCAGTTCTGTATGCACCGGTATATTGGTTGATGTATGTATGTTTTAATAAGGCTAGATCATTCTGGTATAACATTGAATCACCCCACCTCTCAGTGTTATTGGATTCCAACAATAGTTTGTCATTGTTGTTTCTAGGATATGTTGTTGTCATTGATGTTAATATATTCTTGTGATTTGTTACGGTGATTGCATTTTGGTAAGATCTTATGATCTGGTTTGTAGTGTTCTTTTGCTGATCATTATTTTGTAGAGTTCAGTTACCCTCTTATATATTCTGGTGTGCTCAGATCTTGTCCCAAGACTTTGGGATATTTCTTGAGCTTTCAGATGTTGATTGATGAAGATTTGATAAGTGCTGTCAGTGTAGCTATTCTTGATGATTCTAACATGCTTCTTGGTGTTTCTTATTCATGTTCTATTTGTTTTGGCAATACGCATTGATCATTGTATGATTTTTTGGTGGTTTCTATCAACTGGTGATGTTCTTCATGTTATGTGGTTTTCCTAGTGGTGTAACGTGTTGCGGCTGATCTTGGCATGATTTCTGGTGGATTTATGTGTTTGGGAATTTGATTTAGGTCAATGTTATTCTATGTAAGTAATTACATTGATATGGTGGTTGGTTTTTGTATCGAGTGTTGTAATTTTGTAATTAATGGTTGACGGTTTAGCAGACCTTGTTTTCAAGGTTGATGACTTGTATATATAGGTGATATATTCATGTAATTTGGGTGTTGATGTTGTTTCTGCATTACCAGAGAGAAGTTTATGCACAAACAAGTCATTTATCCTTTGAAGTTTAGTTTGAGGTGAGATTGGTGTTGTAGGGTAGACATTCGTTCTTAACCAAAACTATAATCAAGAATTTGGTGATGCTTTTATTTCAATTCATTTCTTCCGGATTGTAGTCTGAATCTTGTTGTAAGTCAATAAGAATTCCCTGAGGGTTTTAGCCTTCTGGGCCATTATATTTGAGCATTGAGCTCTAGACAGTGTGCCCGAATACATGTGTATTTCCTATTGTAATATTTACACATACTACTATAGAGTATCATCTTACTGTGCGTAGGTTCCCACCATGGTTTTTAGTTTGACCAAGTTTTCCATGTCAAAATCTTGGTGTTGTGGGTTGTCTTGTTAATTTGTTTATCTATTTTATACTATAGTTTATCAAATCTATCCTTTGTCATCAAGTTTGGTATTCCGGTAAAGATTGATTCACCCCTCCCCACTTAGTAAAATTTAAGATTGATTCACAATTGGTATCAGAGCTAGATCCTCTGATAGAACCTTAACTGTAATGCCCCGCTAGGAACCCTAAAGGAAAACAACTCAACTAGGCAACTAAAGGGTGAAATAATTTTTATTTTTTGTTAAAGACTAAGTGTACTAACTATAATCATTGCACGTTTAACAACACAGCGGAAGTCTATCATAAGTTTTCCTAAGGGTAACCAACGAAGATTAATTTCATAGATTATATTAACACCATAGTTAATCCATTTAATAAGATAAATTGAATACTTAAGTTTAAAATCACACATACATCCAAATTTCACAATAAAAAAAAAAAAGTATTCCAATGTATCCAATTTCCATAAACCATTTAAACATAAAATCAAAACAATAACATTCATTTCACTAACATAATAATATTACAATATCCATAAATACATGGCTTCCCATAATACCACTGGTTACAAAGATACAATATCAAGGTTACATAAAAGTCTAATACAATGACCACAAGGTCTCAACTGAACAATGATCTCGAACAAGAGCTGGTACATAAACCATGATCCAAGAAACACCAGTGAAACATTTCCTCGCCTGAAGATACAATCTAGAACATCTGATGGGAAGTGGCACTACCACCCGACCATGTGATCCTGAAATGGAACCACCCCATAGTGCTAGGAGATAGTAGAAAACCCTCAAGCAAGCAAAGTAAGACAAGTACAAAAGGACTACAAGACTCTGCAACCATCCATGTAACACAACTCACAAAACACTAGTGACTCTAAGAAGAGAGTGTCATCACATAGCTTGATGGTTACCATGGTACAGCCTCCATAGGTCCCGGTCCCCATACTCGAGTTTCTCCTAGTAACCTCTCCCGAGCCTCCGGTTCCAACTAAGTCTCATGCGGACCCTACCAATCCTTTCGTGAAGACAAGGTGGTAAGTTTGCCATTCCAAGCCTTCTCGTAACATAATGAGCCCTGTACAAGCACTCACCTATGCACAAGGCACATTTATCTTAATTAATATTTAATCTACCCACCCCCTAGTCAATTATTAGGTTATCACTTTTTAACTAACTTTTGATGGGTTATCCTGTCATCCACTTCGGGCATGGCCCCCGCTTGAAAGCCACTCTCTCTCTTAGGACACTAACAGGAAATGTTTCTCTCTACGAGAACTCTATGGTGAAATAGGCAACCATAAACAATCCTGACAAGCACAAGTGAAGGATACACAAATACCAACCCAAGATTGACCATTTGGACAAAAACACACAATGGCTCATATCAAATAGGTTATACAACAACACCTGGTCTAGGAGAAATAATAACATAGGACACAATGACAATTTAACCAAAATTGCAATGAAATAAAACTTGACTGAGAACACAATATACGCAAGATCCTATTACAGGCAATCTTTCCTTAAAAACCGCCAAAGCACAAATAACATCTAATTTACGAATTTCAAGATAACAAGAATTTACAACTATTTAATACCAAAAACATCCATCTTGTCATTTGTCCAAAAAGATTTAAAATAAATTTACATATGTATTAATCTCCTAATGTATTTCCAATATGTATATCAAATTTAAAATTATAAAAATACTAAATTCTAAATTCTTTATTCTTAAATTGATAATTAAAATAAAATAACTATATATATATATATATACATATATATTTATTTAAATATACATATATATATTAACACATTATAATTATTTTATTATTGTTTATTTATTATTTATTATTATTTTTTTTCAATTTAAAAAAAAACAACTAAATAACAAATAAAATAATAAATAAAATTAAAAACTAAAATTAAAAATTAAAATTAAAATCTTTAAAAAAAAAAAAAACCAACTTGTGAAAGCTACAAAGGTAGCGGTGCTACCATAGGAAGCTAACACTACCCTTAGGTAGCACTACTGTCCTATGGCAGCAGTCGCTACCTTTGGGTAGTGCTGTTGTCCTAAGGCAGCAGCCGCTACCCTTGGGTAGCGCTGTTACCTTATGGCAGCAACCACTACCAAAGGTAGAGCTACGTGGGTAGAGACATAGCCTCCCCACATAATTTAATAAATTAATTTTTTTTTTAAAATTAAATTTCTTTTTTGAATTATTTATATATATATATATATATATTTTTTAACAGATTTTTAACAGTAATGATAAAAGCAATATTTTTTCTCAATAATTCTCTTTTCACAAAATTTAAGTAAAATAATAAAAAGAACAATATATTTTTTTTAAAAATTTAATCAACCCAAATAAATTTAATGTGTAATTAAATTTATTTTCTTAAGGTAATTAAAACGATTTCTTAGGTAAATACCCTTTCTCCTAAATCTTGTAATTTCCATGTATCCTAAAATTTGACAAATTTTCTATAATTATTTCCCTTAATTTTCTCTTAATTACCTACTTCCCATAAATTAGAAATTCCCATCAGACATGGATTTTAAAACAAAACTCAAATTCACTAGAAGAGGGTTTTGAATTTGACAATTATTTTACACACACATCAAGCAGAGACAAATAGAAATATTTTTAATAAAACACACAACTAAGAAATTATCCAACCTGGTATAGCTTTCTTGGAAGAAATTTGTAGAAGAGCCCTAATACCTTCAATAACTTCCAATAAATTTCTTCACCTAAATTCTTAACTTGTTCTTGTGTGTCCCTGTGTGCAACTAAAATAAAGACCCAACCCCTATTTAAACTAAAATTCTAGGTTCAATAGCTTTTTCACAAAAAACCTAAATTTAGAATAATAGTAATTTTTTAATTTTATTTTCTAAATTTATCACATGCAATAATTACAAAACATAATTCACTCTTTACTTTTCTCATGCACGTTAACTAATTTTCTAAATAAAGAATTAAAACAATACTTTAATTCCAATTAATTAATTTTCTAAATAAAGAATTAAAACAATACTTTAATTCCAATTAATCCTTTTATTGATTTATTTTATTATAACTTTAGAAAATAATAAATACAATTAATCTAATTTATGTTTAAAATAAAAATATATTTTTAATACCATGCAGCTTAATTTAAAAATTTCTTTAATTAACTAAATTTGTAATCTCAATGCATAAACAATACAATAATGAGATAATTTCATAAACTTAATTAATTAATTAATTAAATCTACTAAAACACTCAAATTAAACAAATCTCAAGCAATTACCCATAAAAGATAAAATGACAAAATATGAAGACCGAACTAACTGACAAAACAACTAACTGATGACACTCATACGAGTGTAACTGAGTAAAATAGGGTCAACTACTATCTCCTCCACTTCCATCAGAAAATATAACGCACGCTCAGACCTGTGAAGCCAAGTGGAGATGATACCCCGTACCTACCCGGTACTTGTACTTGCAATATCCTGTATCACCGAACCACACATGCATATATATATATAGAGAGAGAACATGACATACACACCGATGAAGGAGAATCGCGACGTTCCCCGTCTCACCGAAATGAGTGAGGGAAAATCATCCCCTTGCATCCAATACACTCGCAAACACACAACATATAATTCCACATTGCATAAATAAAGTAAAATGTCAGTATATAGCAATAATACATAAAATGCCATAAATCACAAGTACTGAAATACTACAAATAAATTATACATCTCATCTCCAAATAAAGCATAATGTCACAAAAATCTAAATAATATGTCATGCTAATGTATCCACTGAAAAACAACCAATAATAAAATATGAGTCTAATGAGTTCAAACTAGTAGGGGTACTACATTCTCCCCCCCAAAACTAGGCTTACTTCTGGAAGCCTAAAATATATAAGAATACAGTTCTCTCATCTTTGCTGCATCCTCCCAAGTCACCGAGGCCTCATCATTTGGGTCCCATAGGACCCTTACCTGGTCGATGGTATGACTCTTCAGGATCAAATCCCGACGCCGAAGAATGCGCATGGGCTCAATGGAAAGTTGCCCGTCCTCGACCTGCAAAGAGTTCCAATCAAGAACACATGCAACATTTGGATGATAAGGTCGAAGAACTGAAACATGAAAGACATTGTGGATGTGGGATAGACTAAGTGACAAAGCAAGACGGTAGGCAAAAAGTCCTATCTTTTCAAGGATCTGAAAAGGTCCAACAAACTAAGGCGCCAACTTAGATCCCTTTCCATAATGGATCAGACTCTTCCGCGGACGCACTCTTAAGAACACATGATCACCAACAAAAAATTGATGATCTACCCTATGAGCATCTGCATACTTCTTCTGTCTATCCTATGCTACTACTAAATGCTCACAAATCCTATCTACTTGCTGCTCCATCTCCCGAAGAATATCCGGCCAAGCACCCTGTCCTCTAACTGATCCCAACTCAAAGGAGTGCGGAAAGGATGACCATACAATGCCCTAAAGGGGGACATACCTATGGAGCTATGATATCCATTGTTATAAGAAAACTCCACTAGATATATATAGTCCTCCCAACATGACTGTTGGTCCATCACATACATGCGAAGCATGTCCTCTAAAACCTGATTTACTCTCTCTGTCTGACCATCTGTCTCTGGATGATAAGCTGAAGTAAAATTCAATTGAGTCCCCAAAGCATGCTGAAGTGAGGTCCACAATGCTGAGGTAAAGATAGGATCTCTATCAGATATGATTCGCCTTGGAATCCCATGCAATCTCACTCCTTCTTCTAAGAAGACTCCTGCCACCACTATTGCTATGTAGGAAGCTTGAATAGGAACAAAATGAGTAATCTTAGTCAATCTATCAACTATGACCATGATGGCATCATGACGACGTGAAGAGATAGGCAAACTAACAATGAAATCCATGGAAATGATATCCCATTTCCAATATGGTACTAGATTAGGCTGCAAAAGCCCTGCTGGGTGCTAATGCTTTGCCTTCACTCGCTGACACTCTAAACATTTCGACACAAAATCAGCAATGTCATGTTTCATACCTGCCCAATGATAAATTTGTCTAAGGTCTGCGTGCATCTTCTTAACACCAAGATGTGCCGAATAAGGTGCACAATGGGCCTCGATCATGATCAAAACACGAAGAACCTCCAAAGGAGGTACATAAATCTATTCATGGTGATGAAAAAATCCATCTGCCTCAAGGTTATACCCAGAAAATCTACCCTCTAAAGGCCTTCCAGATTCTATCACAGCTCTAACATCCTGATACCAAGTATCTTGAGGAAGAACTCCAAGAATTCTCTCTCTCAAGTCTACTCCAAGGGATAATGCTGAAACTTCATGCCGCCTATGACTCAAAGCATTTGCTACCACGTTCTCTTTCCCTTGAATATAATGAACCTCAAAATCATATTTGCAGAAGAATTCCATCCATCTTCACTGTCGAGTATTCAAGTTTGGCTATGTGAATATATACTGCAAACTGCGGTGATCACTATGGAGCTCAAACCAATGCCCTAATAGGAAATGTCGCCATCGAACCAAAGCATGAACTACAACTGCCAACTCTAAATCATGAACTGGATAGTTCAACTCATGGTTCTTGAGTTTGCGAGACTCATAAGCAACTGCACGTTGATCCTGCATAAGTACTGCACCAATACCTTCCAAAGAGGCATCTGCACATACCATAAAATCTCCGGATGGATCAGGAACTACCAAAATCAGAGCACTGACAAGGAGTTCCTTCAAGGTTTTAAAAGATACTTCATAATGTTCTGACCAAACAAACTTCTTCCCTTTTCTCTGAAGAGAAGTAATAGGGTGTCCTATCCGGGAAAAGCCTTCAACAAAGCGACGGTAATATCCGGCCAAACCCGTAAAACTCCTAACTTAAGAAACGTTGGTTGGCACTGGCCAATCAATAATGGCTTGGATCTTTGAAGGATCCATAGATATACCTTCTCCCGAAACCACATGACCAAGATAGTTCACCTCAGTCTGGAAGAAGTCACATTTTGCTAAATTGGCATAGAGTTGATTTTGCCTTAAGCACTGCAGTACCTGACGTAAGTGACCCTCATGCTCCTCCATAGATCTCGAATAAATTAGAATGTCATCCAAGAATACAATGACGAAACGATCAAGATAGGTACGAAAAATTCCATTCATTAAGCTCATGAAAACTGAAGGCACGTTTGTCAACTCGAATGGCACCACTGTGAACTCATAGTGACCATAACGAGTATGAAATGTTGTCTTATGAATGTCTGCATCCTGAATGCGTAACAGATGGTATCCAGATTTCAAGTCAATCTTAGAGAACACCTTGGCTCCCTTAACCTGATCAAAAAGGTCATCTATATGAGGCAATGGATATCTATTCCGGATGGTTACCTTATTCAGCTGTCGGTAATCAATGCATAACCGAAGAGAGCCATCTTTCTTTTTAACAAAGATAACAGGCGCACCCCAAGGGGAAACACTAGGATGAATGAATCCCTTGGCGAATAATTCTTCTATCTGCAATTTCAACTCGCTTAACTCCTGAGTAGTCATCTGATATGGAGCTTTCGAAATAGGTTCTGCACCAGGAACCAAATCAACATGAAAATCTATATCTCACTTCGGAGGCATACCAGGAATATCCAATGGAAACACGTTTGCATACTCTCTAAGAATAGGGTGACTATCAAGAGTGATTTCTCACCTCTCTGACTCATCCCATTCCTCAAGAGTGATTGCAAAAAGTTGACATCCTCTACGCATGCACTGCT
The DNA here is from genome assembly GCF_030272615.1 of Cryptomeria japonica. Classification (NCBI taxonomy): domain Eukaryota; kingdom Viridiplantae; phylum Streptophyta; class Pinopsida; order Cupressales; family Cupressaceae; genus Cryptomeria; species Cryptomeria japonica. The sequence goes on from NC_081415.1 coordinate 547,119,865, forward strand.
TAAGTTGCATAGCAGAGATCATACGCAGGGATATCAGCCTCTGAACTCCAACAATCTCCACTTCTCTACCAAGGTCATCTAAACACTCTACTGTCATCTTGCGACAATCTACACGAGCACTGTGAGATGATAGCCAATCCATCCCCAATACAACTCCATAAGATCCCAAAGGAATAACCCGAAGGTCCATTGAAGTAACTATGGTTCCTAATTTCAACTCACAACTGGGAATAAAGGCATCTACAGAAACACGAACACGTCCTCTAGCTTTTTTTAGCCATGACCTTGTACCATAAAAGAGAAAACAGTTCAGATCCATAGAAAGGATAAGACATGAGAGATATAAATATTTATGACCTAAGCAAGATGGTCATTGAAAAGGCACACTACAAACCCAGAGTACCCAATGTTGAAACTTGGGCTCTGATACCAAATGTACTGCCCTGCCAGTAACCCTAAAGGAAAACAACTCAACTAGGCAACTAAAGGGTGAAATAATTTTATTTTTTTTGTTAAAGACTAAGTGTACTAACTATAATCATTGCACATTTAACAACATAGTGGAGGTCTATCATAAGTTTTCCTAAGGGTAACCAACGAAGATTAGTTTCATAGATTATATTAACACCACAGTTAATCCATTTAATTAGATAAATTGAATACTTATGTTTAAAATCACACATACATCCAAATTTCACAATAAAGAAATAAAAGTATTCGAATGTATCCAATTTGCATAAACCATTTAAACATAAGATCAAAAGAATAACATTCATTTCACTGACATAATAATATTACAATATCCATAAATACATGGCTTCCAATAATACCACTGGTTACAAAGATACAATATCAAGGTTACATAAAAGTTTGATACAATGACCACAACGTCTCAACTGAACAATGATCTCAAACAAGAGTTGGTACATAAACCACGATCCAAGAAACACCAGCGAAGCCTTTCCTTGCCTAAAGATACAATCTAGAACATCTGATGGGAAGTGGCACTACCACCCGACCATGTGATCCCAAAATAGAACCACCCCACTGTGCTAGGAGATAATAGAAAACCCTCAAGCAAGCAAAGTAAGACAAGTACAAAAGGACTACAAGACTCTGCAACCATCCATGTAACACAACTCACAAAACACTAGTGACTCTAAGAAGAGAGTGTCATCGCATAGCTTGATGGTTACCGTGGTACAGCCTCTATAAGTCCCGACCCCCATACTCGGGTTTCTCTTGGTAACCTCTCCTGAGCCTCTGGTTCCAACTAAGTCTCATGTGGACCCTACCAATCCTTTCATGAAGACAAGGTGGTAAGTTTGCCATTCCAGGCCTTCTCGTAACATCATGAGCCCTGTACAAGCACTCACCTATGCGCTAGGCACATTTATCTTAATTAATATTTAATCTACCCACCCCCTAATCAATTATTAGGTTATCACTTTTTAACTAAATTTCGACGGGTTATCCTATCATCCACTTCGGGCACGGCCCCCGCTCGAAAGCCACTCTCTCTCTTAGGACACTAACAAGAAATGTTTCTCTCTATGAGAACTCTATGGCGAAATAGGAAACCATAAACAATCCTAACAAGCACTGGTGAAGGATACACAAATACCAACCCAAGATTGACCATTTGGACAAAAACACACAATGGCTCATATCAAATAGGTTATACAACAACACCTGGTCTAGGATAAATAATAACATAGGGCACAATGACAATTTAACCAAAATTGCAATGAAATAAAACTTGACTGAGAACACAATATACCCAAGATCCTATTACAGGCAATCTTTCCTTAAAAATAGCCAAAGCACAAATAACATGCAATTTATGAATTTCTAGGTAACAAGAATTTACAACTATTTAATACCAAAAACATCCATCTTGTCATTTGTCCAAAAAGATTTAAAATAAATTTACATATATATTAATCTCCTAATGTATTTCCAATATGTATATCAAATTTAAAATTATAAAAATACTAAATTCTAAATTATTTATTCTTAAATTGATAATTAAAATAAAATAACTATATATATATATACATATATATTTATTTAAATATACATATATATATTAACACATTATAATTATTTTATTATTATTTATTTATTATTTATTTTTATTTTTTTCTATTTAAAAAAGAATAAATAAATAACAAATAAAATAATAAATAAAATAAAAAAATAAAATTAAAATCTTTAAAAAAAAAAAAAACCAACTTGTGAAAGCTACCAAGGTAGCAGTGCTACCATAGGTAGCTAACGCTACCTTGAGGTAGCGCTACTGTCTTATGGCAGCAGCCGCTACCTTTGGGTAGTGTTGCTATCCTAATGCAGCAACCGCTACCCTTGGGTAGCGTTGTTGCCTTATGGTAGTAGCCACTACCAAAGGTAGAGCTACGTGGGTAGAGGCATAGCCTCCCCACATAATTTAATAAATTAATTTTATTTTTTTAAATTAAATTTTTTTTTAATTATTTTTTTTAATATATATTTTTTTTAACAGATTTTTAACAGTAATAATAAAAACAATATTGTTTTTCAATAATTCTCTTTTCACAGAATTTAAGTAAAATAATAAAAAGAACAATATATATATATATTTTAAATTTAATCAACCCAAATAAATTTAATGTGTAATTAAATTTATTTTCTTAAGGTAATTAAAACCATTTCTTAGGTAAATACCCTTTCTCATAAATCTTGTAATTTCCATGTATCCTAAAATCTGACAAATTTTCTATAATAATTTCCCTTAATTTTCTCAAAATTATATACTTCCCATAAATTAGAAATTCCCATCAGACATGGATTTTAAAACAAAACTCAAATTCAATATGAAGAGGGTTTTGAATTTGACAATTATTTTACACACACATCAAGCAGAGACAAATAGAAATATTTTTAATAAAACACACAACTAAGAAATTATCCAACCTGGTATAGCTTTCCTAGAAGAAATATGTTGAAGAGCCCTAATCCCTTCAATAACTTCCAATAAATTTCTTCACCTAAATTCTCGACTTGTTCCTGTGTGTCCCTGTGTGTAACTAAAATAAAGACTTAACCCCTATTTAAACTAAAATTCTAGGTTCAATAGCTTTTTCACAAAAAACCTAAATTTAGAATAATAGTAATTTTTTTGTTTTATTTTCTAAATTTATCACATGCAATAATTAAAAAACTTTATTAACTCTTTATTTTTCTCATGCACATTAATTAATTTTCTAAATAAAGAATTAAAACAATACTTTAATTCTAATTAATTAATTTTCTAAATAAAGAATTAAAACAATACTTTAATTCCAATTAATCCTTTTATTGATTTATTTTATTATAACTTTAGAAAATAATAAATACAATTAATCTAATTTATTTTTAAAATAAAAATATATTTTTAATACCATGTAGGTTAATTTAATAATTTCTTTAATTAACTAAATTTATAATCTCAATGCATAAACAATACAATAATGAGATAATTTCATAAACTTAATTAATTAATTAAATCCACTAAAACACTCAAATTAAACAAATCTCAAGAAATTACCCATAAAAGATAAAATGACAAAATACAAAGACCGTAGTAACTGACAAAACGACTAACTGACGACACTCATACGAGTGTAACTAAGTAAAATAGGGTCAACAACTATCTCCTCCACTTCCATCGAAAAATATAAGGCACGCTCAGACCTGTGAAGCCAAGTGGAGACGATACCCCGTATCTACCCAATACTTGTACCTGCAATATCCTACATCACCAAACCACACATACACACGACATACACACCAATGAAGGATAATCACGACGTTCCCTATCTCACTGAAATGAGTGAAGGAAAATCGTCCCCTTTCATCCAGTACACTTGCAAACACACAACATATAATTCCACATTGTATAAATAAAGTAAAATGTCAGTACATAGCAGTAATACATAAAATGCCATAAATCACAAGCACTAAAATACTTCCAATAAATTATACATCTCATCTCCAAATAAAGCATAATGTCATAAAAAATCTGAATAATATGTCATGGTAATGTATCCACTGAAAACAACCAATAATAAAATATGAGTCTAATGAGTTCAAACTAGTAGGGGTACTACATTAACCACTTGGGGAGATCTAGGATGGAATCTCAAGGTGTTATCTTTAAGAAGGATAGTCCGAGATTTGATGGAAGTAAGTATGCTATATGGAAGAACTAGATGGAAGTGCATTTGAAATGTTTGGTGAAGATTACCAGAAGATTACAAAGAATACCTATATTGTTCCTCAGAATGGACTATCAACTCCTTATGAAATCAAGGAAGTTTAACACAATATTAGAGTGAAGGAAGCATTGCTTAGTAACTTGTCCGATTTTGAGAAGACAAATGTGATGTGAATTTAGATTGTTCATGAGGTCTGGGATAAGCTTGAGGTTATGTATGAAGGTGTTAAACAAGTGAAAGTTGCTAAGTTGCAGAGTTTAAAAGGAAAGTATGAGACATTGAAGATGGTAGATGGTGAGAACATACACTCTTTCATTCCCAAGGTGAATGATCTTGTCCTAGGTATCAGATGTGTCAGTGGAACCATTAAGGAAGATGAAATTGTTTCTAAGGTGCTGATATCTTTGCCTCCTTATAAACATAAGGTTGTTATTGTTGATGAGATCCAAAGTGTGTCTATAGTAACAAGAGATATGCTGGTTGGAAATATTACTACTTTTGAGCTGAGTGAGTTTGGAGAATCACATGGAAAGCTTGAGACTTCATTTAGAGCATCTACATCTATATCCGATAAGAAGAGATATGATCCTGATGAATACAAAATATCTAGATATGAGAGAGAGAGAAAAGAGAGGGAAGAGTAAGAAAGAGAGTTAGATGAACTTGAAGCCTTGATTTCCTGAAGATTGCCTAAAGGTGTCTGTAAGTATGATGGAAATTTGCCTTTGAAATGTTTCTCTTGGAATAAGATAGGACATTTTTCTTCTAGATGTCCAGAGAGAATGACTAAGTATGACAGACATGATAAGTTTGATAAGCATGATAGGAGTGATAAATATGACAAGCATGAGAAGTATGATAAGCCTTACAAACCTAACCGGAAGTATAGGAATCGAAAGAACTATTATTATGCTGATGATGAAGGTATTATAGATGAAGAATAAGAAGGAGATGAAGTTGTATTCCTTGCCATTAAGGAAGATGGACCACTACCTATTGATTCCACTAGCTGCACTATTGAGGAGAAAGCTTTAACTGCTAAAGTTGAAAAGAAAAATGAATAGGTAATTGATAGTGGTTGTTCACATCATATAACTGGTGATAAAAGAAAATTTATGAGTATGAAAAGATATGATGGTGGAATAGTTAGGTTTGGAAATGACAAAGCCTATGTGATTCGTGAGAGAGGTTCTATTTCTTTTGATGGTAAGTATAACACTAATGATGTCTTATATGTTGAAGGTTTGAAACATAATCTGTTGAGTGTTGGATAGATGGTTGATAAAAGGTTATGATCTACAATTCAAGGATGAAAAATGAAAGATCTTGAATGCTTCTGATATAGATATTGCATATGGAACTAAGGCTGAAGGTAATATTTTTCATTTCAATATTGGTGAGAAAAGTTGTTTGATTGCTCAGATTGATGAGATTTGGTTGTGGCATATGAGAATGTGTCATGTAAATTTTCATTCAATGATTAAAATTTGTTCTACACATGCTATTAGAAATTTGCCTAAGATTGTTAAGCCTGCTAATCCGATATGTAAGGAATGTCAGTTGGATAAGAAAACAAGAATTTCTTTCAAGAGAAAATAGCATACATCTGATGGACTGGTAGATCTTGTGTATATTGAACTATGTTGACCTACTATTGTCAGAAGTGTGCAAGGTGATAGATATTTTATGGTACTAATTGATGATTATTCTAGGATGATGTGGGTTGTCTTTTTCAAGGAGAAATCAGAAGCATTTGATAAATTTAGGATATTTAAAGAAAAAATAGAGACTGAATATAGTTTGAACATGGAGTGTCTAAGATCTGATAGATTTGGAGAATTTTTTTCCAGTGAGTTCAATTCATTAGGTGAGAAGCATGGGATTAGAACATAATTTTCTGCTCCTAGAACCCCATAGTAGAATGGAGTTGTAGAGAGGAAGAACATAATTGTTTTGGATGCTGCAAGGACTATGTTGATTGAAGGAAATGTTTCAAAGATTTACTGGAGAGAATATATTAGTACTATTGTTTACACATTCAACAAAGTTTACATCAAAGGTGATATCGATAAGACCCCTTATGAAATTTATTTTGGACATGTTCCTATTGTGAGATATTTCAGAGTATTTGGTAGAAAATGTTATATCAAGAGAGATGAGGACATAAGAAATTTTGATGCTAGAAGTGATGAAGGTATCTTCTTGGGATATTCTACAAAGAGAAAGGCATACCAGAGCTACAATCAGAGACTGAGAAAGATAGTAGAAAGTGTGAATGTGAAGGTGGATGAGAGCCTTGGGAAGGAGATCAGAGGATGTAGTTATGGTGATGGACAACATATTGTTTTAGCCCCTATTCAACCTGAAGAGACTAAGCAAAATGATCCAATAGAGATAGTTAATTTGGATGTTGCTACTACTAGTGAAGGAGAATTAGAATAATCAAAATACTCTCAGGTATGTAAGATTGAATCATTTTGAAAATCAAATTATTTGTTATAAGAATAAAAGCGTAATGACTAGAAGAAGGTTAGCGGCTAAAGAAGAATGCTTGATTTCTAAAGTTGAACCTAAAGATGTTGCTGAAGACTGTAAAGATGAAAAATGGATAAGAGCTATGGAAGAAGAGGTAGATCAAATTGAAAAGAATAATCCATGGGAATTTGTGCCTAGACCTAAGGATAAAAATGTTATTGGTACTAAATCGGGATTCAGGAACAAATTGAATGAAGCTGGTGGAGTTGCCAGAAATAAAGCTAGATTGGTCTACAAAGGATACTCATAGCAAGAAAGAATTTATTATGAGGAGATTTTTTCTCCAATTTCTACACTTGAAGCTATTAGACTGGTGCTTGCTAATGCTGCTTATAAAGATTTTAAGGTATATCATATGGATGTCAAATCTACCTTTTTGAATGGTGGTCTTGAAGAAGAAGTTTACGTTGAGCAACCTGATGGATTTTCACTTTTAGATGATGGAGGAATAGTATGTAAGATAAAGAAAGCTCTTTATGGATTGAAATAAGCTCCTAGAGCCTGGTATGCTAGACTAGATCGATATTTGTTGAAATTGGGATTTAGTAAAGGTGTTGTTGACAATAATTCGTACTTTAAGGTAGAAAATGATAACATCCTGATTGTTGAAGTCTTTGTTGATGATATTATCTTTGGAGGTGATGATGACTTGAGCATGAAGTTTGCTGGTGATATGGAGAAGGAATTTGAGATGTCTATGATTGGTGAGATGAAATTTTTCTTAGTCTTGTAGATCGCATAGATTGGAAAAGGTATATTCATATCTAAAACTAAGTATGTGAAGGAATTGTTGAAGAAGTTTGGATTAGATGACTCCAAATTGGTTGGAACTCCTATGGTGACTGGCTGTAAATTGTCTAAGAATGATGAATCTCTTAAAGCTAATTAGAGTTTATACAGATCTATGGTTGGTGGATTCTTATATCTTACTCAGACTAGACCAAACACTATACATGATATGTGCATGGCTACTAGATATCAATTTGATCTGAAAGAGAGTCATATCACTACTATTAAGAGGATATTCAGATATCTGAAGGAATGGTGGATTATGGTTTATGGTATCCGATGAAGAATGACTTCATGTTATGTTCCTATACTGATGCTAATTGGGCTGGTGATGTTGATGATTGGAAGAACACTATTGGTGGAGAATTATTTTTCTATAAGAAGTTACTTTCATGGACTAGTAAGAAACAAGATTCAGTATCCTTATATACTACCCAAAGTGAATTGCATTGATGCTCTAGTAATTATAGTTAGGTATTTTGGATGAAGCAAATGTTAAATGATATCAGAGTTATTTATGATGAACCTATTGTTATATACTATGATAATTCTAGTGCTATTAACATGTCAAATAATCCAGTGCAACATTCAAAGAGTAAGCATGTGTCAATCAAATATCATTACTTGAGAGAGCAAGTCAGTGAAGAGAAGGTGAAGCTCGAGTAGGTATCTACAAAAGAACAAATAGCTGATATTTTCACTAAACCTTTGCGTGCAAAAACATTTATCTACTTGAGAGACAAGTTAGGGGTATCCACCCCTCCTATTGAGAACTAGATACATTAAGTTGCTGATCCAGTGGATTGCAGAGCCTTATCCTTTTATCCATATTGATGAGTTGGTGTTGCTCCTATAGTGGAGTAGTCTAGTTATGTATTTTTGAGAAGAGAAATTCATGTTTCTATTTTAAGGAGAGATTTTGGTTATCTTTTTTGAGATCTTTGGCATTGTTGTGAAAGGGGGAGAGAGATCGTGTGAAAAAAACTGCTTTATCTATCTTGATATTAGGGGGAGTTTGTTGGTGATATCTTCCTTTCTTTGCATTGATTATTGTTCACATTCATATGTTGCCATCAATGCCAAAGGGGGAGATTGTTGGATATGGTTGGTCATTGTTGCTGATAGGATATGTTGTTTTCATTGATGTCAACCTATTCCTGTTATTTGTTTCGGTGATTGCATTTTGGGAAGATCTTTTGATCCGGTTTGTAGTGTTGTTTTGTTGATCATTGTTTTGCTGAGTTCTGTATATCCTCTGGTATATTTCGGTGTAATTAGATGTTGTGCTGAGACTTTGGGATATTTCTTGGGATGGTCTTGTGTATCTTCATTTTAGATGGTTTATGATTTTGTGCCTTGCAAGTTATCCTTGTTTGTGACAGTTGTTGATTGGTTGTCTTATTGAGCTTTTAAACATTGATCAATGAAGATTTGATAAGTGGTGTTGGTGCAGTTGTTCCCAATGATTCTAACATGCTTTGTTGTGTTTCTTAGTCATGTCTTATTTTTTTTGGTGATCTGCATTGATCGTTGTGCGATTTTTTGGTGGTTTGTATCAACCCGTGATGTTCTTCATGTTATGTGTTTTTCCTGGTGGTTTAGCATGTTGTTATTGATCTTGGCATGATTTTTCGTGGAGTTGTGCATTTGGGAATTTAATTTTGGGCCATGTTATGCTATGTAAATCATTATATTGTTTTGGTGGTTGGTCTTTGTATCAAGTGATGTAATTTTGTAATTAAGGGTTGAGGGTTTAGCCAATGTTGCTGTCAAGGTTGATGAATTGTATATATAGGTAATATTCATGTAATTTGGGTGTCGATGTTGTCTCTGAATTATCAAAGAGAGGTTTATGTGTGAAGAAGTTATTCATCCTTCCGTCTTGAGTTTGAGGTGAGATTGGTGTTGTAGGGTAGATATTTGTTCTTAGCCAAAACTATAATCAGGCATTTGTAGATGCTATCCTTTCAGCTCATTTATTTCATATTGTAGTTTGAATGTTGGTGTAAGTTAGTGAGACTTCCCTGAGGGTTGTAGTATTCCAAGCCATTATATTTGAGAAGTGAGCTCAAGGCAGTGTGCTTGAATGCACGTGCATTCCCCATTGTAATATTTACACATACTACTGCAAAGTATAATATTACTATGGTAGGTTCCCAGCATAGTGCTTCCCTTAACTAGGTTTTCCACTGAAAAATATTGGTATTGTGTGTTGTGCTATTAATTTTCTTATTCATTTTATTACTATAGTTTATCAGATGTGTGCTTTGTGATTAAGTTTTGTATTCTGGTGAAGACTGATTCACACCCCCCCCCTCAGTCTTCCTTTTTGATTGCTGGTAACAGTTCCTAGCCATCTATATCTCTGTTAGTTATTCAATTATGTTTAGAATAATCTTGAAAGCCATTTTATAAGAAGACAAGTTGAAAAGGAATTGAACTTATATATGAAGAAATGCTTGTAGATGGAATCTAATTCGTAAAATTAAGCCTTTTTTAATTTTTCATATATAAAGGACACTCTTTGTTTACATTGTACAATTTATTTAGGAATTAACTTAATCATATTGTATTGTGGTACATCAATATATAGTTAGTTTGTTGAAGTTACATAGTATCTAGTAGGATTGATGGTGGTATGCTAGACACATAAAAATTTATAGTTGTTTTGCATGCTACATTATAGGTGAGGCCTTCGTTTCAATAAATTGAGATACTAAATAAAGGGTCGAGGCTATTGACATCCTCAATTATGATATATTTACAAGCCTATGATAATCAAATCAGCCACTTGTCTATTTTAGTTTTGCTTATGTATATTTAATGTATAATAATGTTTATAAGAATTCCCTATATGAAACAAAAAAGGAGAAAGTTATCCATATTCATATTTAGTTTCCTTCTTTCTTTTCCTTATTTTGTGTAACTCAAAATCTACAAAACCGTAACTTAGATCTAATATATAATATTGTACTCCACTAATAGATATTGTATCTGTCATCCAAATTATAACCAAATGAAGCATCTTGGATACTTATATTTCTTTCAAATATAATCTTGACGATGATACCCCTATTGGTCAATGTATGAATATTTTTAGAATCATAGTCTTCTAAATTGAGATCAATATACAAATGAATCTATTAAAATAATTTTTATAATCAGGCTAACAACATTTAGTAGTAGGGAAAAAAATGTCATGCTTATGTACCCTATAGGAATAGGATGAAATATTTAACCAAAATATAGCCATAAATGCTTATATAGTGGAAAATAAGTTCAAATCCTAAACAACTAAATATTCTACCTTAGCTGGTACATCCTTAATATTTAATCTTTTATTTAACCCCTATAGATCATAAATTATAAAATAATCCAGCTAAACATATAATCTTTCATTCATTAATCCCATTATTCGCCCATTCATCTATACCTAAAAAGCCCACAACATCAAATTCTTCACTCATCCCTATGTTGAACACACCACATAGCTAAGATGGGGAGTGAACCAATCTAGAAGTTAAACTAATTTATCTTTAATCTCTTCCAAATTAAAGTATAATTATTGTTTATTTGCAATATTGAAACATGAAACCACAAAACACAATACAAAAGAGAGAACCATATTTACATGCAAAACACTAAGTAGCAAAAAACCACTATGAGAATCACACTCATAATATGAATAATTGATTACAATTTTTTAAGTTCAAGGCCAAAATAGTTCACTATTCCTGATTTGGACTTGCAAGTCTAAGGTGTACAATATTATTGAAGGATACAATGGACTTGCATTGCAGAGATGCACAATCTTAAGGAAAGATACAACAAACATGCAAATTACTAAAGCTCATTGCTCCATGGTAACATACAAATTTGCACAATATGTAAAAAAAGACACACTATCTTTTGGTAGGAACATGTGAATAATGAATTGAATCACAAGATATCCTAATCATAAAACTCTCTTAGAACCATTGTGTCAAGCGAACAATATTAATGTGGAAAACATCTGACATATTCAATATTTCAAAAAATTGTCACATTGAAAGAAATGATCATAAAAAATCAACACAAACTAAAATTCACACATTTGCTTCTTCACATATCCTTGCACATCATTCACAATAAATCCAAATCAATTCATTCACAAACCCACTCATCCACACATCTTTATATACTAGGTTATAAGGGGTATGGAGCATATTGATGAAGTTCCACCTAATTTAAAGGATTTTTTTCTTTGAAAATAAATATTCACAAAATTTGTATTTTTTTCTTGATCACGATGTTTTATTATATGTTCCTTTTTTATTATATAAACCTTAAGGATGGGGCTTTTGTCAAGGTGAAAATTGAGGTTTTAGGGGTAAATTTGCATGAACTACAAAATAAGGTTGGGAAGGTGATGCTATTTTATTAGTTGTATTTAATTATTTAATAAACTACATAACCTATTGTCAATTATGTTTCCGGTTAGGGTGTAGTTAGAAAATGGCATTCTCATGTATAAATGTTTTCTCTATTCATCAAATATTTATCTTTATCCCAGATTTAGGGGTTCCTTAACAAAGAGTTTCTAACCTACATATTGCCTTGAATGGTAATGGAGATTGTATTGGGATGTGGGAAGACCATTTCTACACACAAAAAGACAAAACCTAAAATATGTAGGGATAGTAGAAATACACCAACAAGGAAAGGATGTAAAGTGAAAAGGAATTCAACAAACTAAATAATGTTTCTTAATAAAAAATATATATACACACAAGATAAAGATGTACAAGAACATGCCTATAAGCCTATGATGTTAGAATAAATAGGTTATTCCCATTTATGGTTCTTAAGTCCAAGTTAGGCACATAGCATTGTTGCATATTTCTAGCTGAGTAGATAGAGTTCTATTATTTTTTAATTTTTGTATGCATTTTGTAAATTGTATTTGGTGGTTGTACCTACCCTCAAACCTCATTAGTGATCTCTTTCTCCCTCATGGCTTTATAGACAAAGCTTATGTACATAGTTAATAATCTGATCTAAGGAACACATTATTATCTCCTAGTAAACATTTATTTTCTTTCTCTCTGTGGAAGAATCTTGTGTTCGGGATCTTGGCCTCTTGGGAGCATTGCTCCAATATGGTATCAGAGCTTGTTTAAAATTTCCTCCTAGTTGAGAAATTTCATCAACATAATTGAGATCCTAGCTCTTGAAAGTTGTGTAATTAATTATGTCGAGCAATTTCTCTACTATTATAAGTTGCATCTTTCTTCCTTATGTGAATTTGACTTGGTGGATCTATGTTTTTATGTGTTGTGGCTTCATTCCTCATCTTCAATGGATTTTTATTTGATTTCTCAATTTATATTATGTTTACAATGATTTAGGGATTGCTTGATGTGGTTGTACGCACGAGATTAAGAAGTTATCTTGGTGTCAATACTCTTCAGTTAGATCCTCTTCTTTATTTGATCCGAGACATAATTTCCAATATTATTTTTTCATTATTTGTCTTGTTTTTCCTTTGGCATAGGGTCTCATCATTGTATTGATAGGCTAAATTGAATGAAAATATGGGAGTATTGTTTGTAGGAAAATTCTTTCTCTATTGGTTGATACATGAGAAAGCCTCCAATCAATTTGTTATCTAGTAAAGTATGGATCGATATATTATTTATTTTGTACCAAGAAAATTATCATTGGCTGCACATTGCATTTTGACCTATTATTTGATGGGGACACAATTTACGTATTTGCGCACTCTAAGCATCCTTTTTGTTGGAACTTCTTTTTCCAGTGCCTTAATATTTGTATTAGGGTATTTTCCTTTCATTCACTAGAGGCAAGGTGGGCCCATATCAAGTTTTTTTTGAGGGAGGCACTGAATTTATTTTGTTCGACATTGGTCACACTAAAACATTTTTCAGTTAATAAATTTAGTGCATTTAGAAACTAACCTGTAAGAAAATGCTAATATTTTGCATTATTTTTTGTACATGGGTACCCACCTAACATGGCCTAGTTGCCAAAAACCATTATTATATCATTTTACATAATAAATCTTCTCTCTAAGTTGCACTTAAAAGGGGTTGTTAGATTAAAAAGTCTTTCCCTATTTACGATGCTTAAGTATAACTAAGGTACATAGTATTATTAAAAATTTCTAGGTGAGTAGGAAGAGTTTATTGTTATTTTATTACCTATGCATTTATGCATTTTGTAAATTGTGTCAGATCGTTGTACCCACCCTCATAGCTCATTGGTGCTCTCTTTCCTACTCATGCCTTTATAAGAAGAGCTTATGTACATAGTTATTCATCTCATCTCAACATTACATTATTATTTTCTAGTTTATATTCTCTCTCTCTCTCTCTCTCTCTCTCTCTCTCTCTCTCTCTCTCTCTCTCTCTCTCTCTCTCTCTCTCTCTATCTATGTGGAAGAAGCCTGTGTTTGTGATCTTGTCTTCTTGGGAGCATTGCTCCAGCAAAAAGAGCATAAAAAATCAATTGAATTTATCTTATATGAATTAACATATTATAAATATGGAAATGAAGGAAGAAATATTTAATAAAAAATGGAGTGGGATTCAACAAGTTCGTTTACATCTTATGAATACTTTCTATATTTGTGTATATATATTTTGCTTGTCAATCTCATATTTACAACCCAAAATAAAATTAAGTTACACAAGTTTTCATTTTTCCCTTGTATATGCAAACTATAAATTAAAATTCTCTTATATTGCTGATAGTATCCATTTTTATGTATAAATTACACACGTATTTTGTGCTAAAAATGACATCTAGGAGAATTGTGTTCACACATTTCTTCAAATGAGATTAAATTAAAGTGAATTCCTTATTTGTAACCATCATTAATGATTGAATTCAATATGTCATAGATTTTGTTCATATAAATATTTGTTATCTACTCCAAGGCAATTATATTATTAAATAAAATTAAAACATAGACATTTGAGTCTCCTACTGGAATAGGATATGGTTTAGGTTCAACATTATCAATATTTTTTTCTTTCTCTTTAAATATTTCATGATAAATTAAAAAAAATATCCAATCATGATTTATTGAATGATTAAATACAAATAATGACTTTTCCTCCCATATAAGTTACTTCACTATTGTGAATTAACTAATCATAATTTTTATACCATCATCCAAGGTTATCTTTATCTTAACTTGAAAACAAAATGAAATATTAGTAATTCACATATCGAAAATGATGAATTAGAATGGGTATCTAATAATATTGGTCTCTATTCTGTATATAGAACATTGTTCATAGACTTTCCTTCCTATAACTTGTGTCTCATTCTTCCTTTCATATAACTTGTTATTTTTATTTTTATTTTTTGAAGAGAAATAGAAGAACAACCCCCAACCTTCAACTTTTAGAACATTATCAATACAAACGGGAAATATTATTTAAATTATGAAAAATAATTATTTTAGAAGACTTTTAGCTTCTCCTCTCATTCCTTGAGAAACATTCTGCCATTACTAGCTCATTGGTTTTTATTTTGAGTAATTTTGGTCATGTTTCTAAACTTTCCCTCTTGTATTCATGTTCAGTTATTGATTTCAAAGTTATCAAGTTGCTTTTAAAAGATTACTGATTTCAAACTTTCCTTCTCCTCTTGTTCTAAGGGTTATGAGGCGCCCTGATGAAGTTCTAACTAATTTAAAAGATTTCTTTCTTCGTAAAGAAATCTTATCAAAATGTGTATTTATTTTTCTTAATCAAAATCTTTTATTATATGTTCCTTTTTACTTATATAAACCTGAAGGATGGGTCTTTTGGCAAGGTGAAATTTGAGGTTTTAGGGATAAATTTGCATGAACTACAAAATAAGGTTGGGAAGGTGATGCTAGTTTATTAGTTATATTATACTATTTAATAAACTACTTAAACTATTGTGAATTATGTTTCCAATTATGGTGTAGTTAGAAAGCAACATTCTCATGTATAAATGTTTTTCCTATTCATCAAATATTTACCTTTATCCCAAATTTAAGGGCTACAGATAATTTTTTTTAAACCTAAATATTGCCTCCAACTTCAATGGAGATTGAATTAAAGAGATAACTTACAACAGGGATAGTAGAAATACACTAATTAGGAAATCATGTATAGTTAATAGTAATTCAACAAGATAAATGATGTTTCTTAATCAACAATATTTAGACACATGGGATAAAGATATACAAGAACATGCCTATAGGCCAAATATGTTAGAATAAAGGTTTTTCCTATTTATGGTGCTTAAGTGCAACTTAGGCACATAGTATTAGTACTCATTTCTCAGTGAGTGGGTAGAGTTTCATTATTATTTTATTACCTATGCACTTTTTAAATTGTGTTGGATGGTTGTACGTACCCTCACACCTCATTGGTGCTCTCGTTCTCTCTCATGCCTTTATCAACGGAGCTTATGTACAAAGTTATTCGTCTCATCTAAGCAATACATTATTATCTCCTAGTAAATATTTTAAATCTTTCTCTTTGTGGAAGAAGCTTGTGTTCATGATCTAGGTTGATTGGGAGCATTGCTCCAATATGGTATCGAAGCTTATTGTTCAAAATTTATTCCTAGTTGAGATATTTATCCAATATAATAGAAATCCTAGCTCTTGAAAGTTGTGTAATTATTTATGTAGATAAAGTTCTCTACTATTATCAGTTGTAGCTTTCTTTCTTATGCATATTTGACTTGAAAAAACTATGTTTTTATTTTTTGTGGCTTCATTCCTCATCTTCAAGGGATTTTTATTTTATTTCTCTATTGATATTATGTTTACTATGATTTAGGGTTTGTCTGATGTGGCTGCATGCACAACATTAAGAACTTATCTTGGTGTAGATTATCTTCATTTAAAGCCATTTCTTTATTCACTTTGAAACATAATTCTCAGTAGTAGTTTTTCATTATTTGGCTTCTTTCTCCTTTGGCATAGGGTATAGTCATTGTATTGATAGACCACATTGACCAAAAAGCTGGTAGTATTATGTTTTGGGTGGTGAATACCTTGTCTATGGGTCGATAAATGAGAAAGCCTCAAATTGGTTTGATATTTAGTAAAGTATAGATAAATATATTATTATTACACTAAGTAAATTATCTTTGGTTGCACATTGGCTTTTGACTTGCGATTTGATCAGCACACAATTTTCCTATTTGCATGGTCTAAGCATCATTTTTGTTGGGAGTTTTGTCTCCAATGTTTCAATTACTGAATATCTTGGGCAATTGAGAGTGGGGGTGAATTAGTTGTACCAATTATAATCTTTTCCTCTATCCACAAAGATAGATCTGGTAAACAAACTTTTGATTAATTAAACAAATATAAGCATGGAAGAGCATACACATATACACGAGAACACTAGATATATGTGGAAAACCCAAGGATGAAAGAACCTTAGATAATTCTAATTCTCAATAATAAAACGCCTATTAGGGTCACACCAGATAAGGTTATTTTTACAGAGGGTGAATCATTGCCAAAATTCTCACTACAGGGGGGCTCCCTGCTCGACTACAACCACAAGAAAAAGAAAGATTATCTGCTTGGAAGAAGAAGAAAGAAGAAAAAGAATCCATCACTGAAGCACAACAACCACAATATGCAATGTTAGAAGAAACCTTTGGGTCATTGCCTTTGGTATCAATCAACAATAACACACAATCTCACTATTCTACCACAACTTCGTATCCTTCCACATATTCGTAGAAAATAGATCTTCCTTCTCAATCCACTTGCATTCATTTAATTTTTAATATCTTTTATATTTTAAACATCCTCTATATATACTGATCTCTTAAATTAAGAATCTCTATGAGCCAACCAAAAAAACAATTCACGAAAACACATTTTGAAATTAGTATACACTAAACATTCTTGTAGTGAAGAGGAATGAAAAGTGAACCACACCATATCACATTAGTGATGAAAAAAACACATTCTCCATACACCACAAATACCGGAGCAAAAATAGAATCATTCAAGGTCAACCAGACTCAGATTGAACATATTAGTAACCATAACTCTAAAGCTCATCATCACATTCCAAATTAGAATATCAAAGATGAACACATGAGTAACATACCAACATATCGTGAACATATCTTCAATATATAAAAAATACAGAGCAAAATCCACTCATAGAATTAATAGGTTGACATCAATGACAACCATATTGATATACCATCAACTTCACATTTGTAACACTAAATATTGGTTTCTTGGTCAGAAATATTATGAGTGTGCAAGTTATTTTTACCCATAGCTGGTGATTGACATTATATATCTTCATCAGTCAACACTTTCTCTCGGATCCACATTCTCTTTTTTGTAGTGATTAGTTCATATTCCTTATAAGAGGCCTCACATTTCTTCTAGTTTCATTGCATCTTCTTGTCCTACATTTTTCTTGTGCCCTACCGCATCTCATCCATCCAACTAAATTTTTTATTTTTTGTGATACCAACA
Source organism: Cryptomeria japonica (assembly GCF_030272615.1). Lineage (NCBI taxonomy): Eukaryota > Viridiplantae > Streptophyta > Pinopsida > Cupressales > Cupressaceae > Cryptomeria > Cryptomeria japonica. The sequence continues at coordinate 547,137,931 of NC_081415.1, forward strand.
ATTTGGTTGTAAGATTGACTAATTATTTTATTTTTTTGTTGTAGAGTTTGTACCAAATATTTTTATTTGGGTTTTTTCCTTTTGTGCACTGGAGGCAAGCTAGAATTGTATAAATCTTTTTTGGGGGAGGCATTGAATTTTTTTATCCCATATTGGTCACATTGCAACATTTTTTGCTTTATAAATTTAGTGGATTCACATACTAACTTGTGAGTAAAGGATCATGCTTTGTGTTGGTTCCTCATGCATGTGCAGGATCATTTCCTTGAAGACTATTTGGGCACTTCATGCTTATGAGCAGTTGACTACTTGGTGGATTGGGACTTGGTGTGGGAACCCACAAAAGTATTTCATTCCATCACCAAAAGGGACCTATATTTGTAGATAGAGGTAGCATCTAAATTTTCTTTTTCCATTATAGTTGTGTGTTTTGGCAAAACTATTTTCTAATTGGAAAATTGCAAGAGTATTTTTTATCCTTCTAGGGGGTGTGAATTTTTACATATTGGTCTTTTATCTGTGATGTCAGACCCTAGCATTGAGCCACTCACACCATACAATTTTCACACATGGAAGCTTAATAGGTACAAATTATATCAATCTCAGGGTCTTTGACAATTGTTGGATGATGACCTACCCGAGTTCATTAGGAAAATTGATAAGTTTGTTGAGCTAAGGAAAAAATGACTCAAAGGTCTTCATGTGTGAGGGAATTTTATATTTTATATTATTGAGTGTAAAATGCCTAGAGAGGTGTGGGATAATCTTGAATCATTGTATGGTAAGGTCAATCCATTTAAGATCTTGCAGCTTGAATTTGACCTCACTTCTCTCATTTCAGATGCATTTCCCACCATTCAAGACTTCTTTGTGCAATGTAAAATGGGGTCATCCCTACGGTACAATGCCCATTGCAACTCCATAGTATTGTAGAAGTCTTGTGTTCGATTCATTGAACCAACATTTTGCAAATCCCCAGGTATGGTGGTCTGTACAGTTTGAGTATGCAGGTGGTACTATTGAATAATCATCTAGGAGGAGGATCTCGTGTTTTCAAAGATAAAAAAGGGATTATTTGAGGCAACAAATATGGGCATGTGCTAGGTGAGAAGTAAAGGAGGACTAAAGAATTAGGGATGAAGGTGTTAAGGCACAAAGGTGGCCATGAAAAATGAGAGGTGACATAGAGGGATAAGGAAAGGATATTTTAATTTTCTTTATCCTTGTATGGGAATGGAAGAGCTTTAGTTTTTTTAGAAACTATAAAATTTAGATTAAGTAAATTTTGTTTTATATTAAATTTAATATTTTTCTTTAGAATGCTTACCTTTACATGATTTTTTCTTTTAAAAATTACTTTTTGTCTTTAAAAATAAATTGATAATTTTAAGAATACTTTCATAATAAATAAAACATATAAAGCATTTTAAGTTTATAAATATAATTTTATTTATAAATTAATAAAACTTTTACTTTTTATTCATTTTTGGAAAGTATAAATATGAATTATTTATATTAATTGAGTTTCTCAAATACATTAAATATTAATAAAAGTATTTTTATCATAATAATTATATGTTCAATTATTAATATGAATTCTTGAAGTTATTAAATAGCTAAATGATAATTATTTTATAATAGTATTTATGAAATAGGGTCGTGATAGAGTATAAAACACCTAGGGAGGTGTGGGATAAGCTTGAGTCATTGTATGGTAAGGTCAATCCATTTAAGATATTGAATCTTGAAATTTACCTCACTTCTCTCATTCAAGATTCATTTCCAACTATTCAAGATTTCCTTGTGCAATTTAAGATGGTTTTGTTACAATTGAAAGGTTGTGGTCATACCAAAGAAGACAAGGAGTGCATTTTTTTCATGTTGTCCATTCAAAGTTTTTGCCCCTACCTTTTAATCTATCATGGATATCATCTAAGAATCTCATAAGATGCCTTCATTTGAGGAGTTTTGTGATCACTTTACTAGGGAGAAGGCCAAATTGATCTAGATCGATGCTCTTCCTAATAGCCATGCTTTGGTGGCTTATCCTTCTAAAGGAAACAATAAGTGTAAAAAAATATTCCAAGGCAACATCTAATGAGCATCTCCCACCTCTTCTATAGAGGCTCATCCTAAGAAGGAGAAACCAAAGTGTACCTTTTGTAAGAAACCTAGGCATAGTGAAGACAAATCCTACAACAAGAATAAACCCACATGTAGTTTTTGCAAGAAAGAGTTATATAAGGAACCCAATTGTTACTGTTGTCAAGAAGGATTGCACCTGTGATGCTAATTGCGAAACTAAGCAATCTTGTGAAACATGGAATCTCCTTCGAGCCTGTGGGTTGCTCAATTTGAAGGTAAATCTCGGGAGGTCGGGCCAACTTCCTATCTTGATGGATCTCATACAACTAACTTCTTATGTGAAAAGGGTAAAAGGCTTGCATGTGATAAAAAAACTATCCTAATGGAGTTGATACACCAAAATTATGGAGTTTTAAACTACTGTATTAAAACTATAACAACTCTGATACTGAATGAAAACACTTCATAAATCAATTAGATGACCGAATTCATAAAAAATTTGTTAAAAGGTTCTAAACTATCCAACTTTTGCATGTAGGAAAAGTGAATTTTCACAACATGCAAGGAGTTAAGAAACTAGGTGACACAACCAACAACCTGAATCACTATGAAATTATCCTATTTCAAAAAAGCAAAAGCGAGATGGAGCAAAGGATTGTAAAAATCATAGTAACTTTGTCAAATCGCTCACTTGACAACGAGAAAGAAAGAAATACTGATAAGGAAGTAACTCGGTATTGGAAAACTAAATAAAATATAACTCTATTACAATAAGTCAAAAACTGCTAAGTGTTGAGATACAATGCTTTTTGTTGTATGTTTAAGCAAAAAGAAAGAACTAGAGCACTTAGCAATTTTTCAGTTATTGTAATAGAGTTATATTTTATTTAGTTTTACAATATATAGTTACTTATCATTACTTCTTGCTTTCTTATTGTTAGCTGAGTGCTTTGGTAGAGTTATTGTGATATTTACAATCCTTTGCTTTGTAGAAATTTGATAATTTCACAATGATTCAGGTTCTGGGTTGTGTTCACTTGGTTTCTTAACTCCTTGCATGTTGTTAAAATTCACTTTTCCTAAATGCAAAAGTTGGATAGCTTTGAACCTTTTCACAAATTATTTATGAATTTCGTTGTCTAATTGATTTGTGAAGTGTTTTCATTTAGTATTGTAGTTGTTATAGTTTTAATGTAGTAGTTTAAAAATCCATAATTTTGGTGTATCACCTCCATTAGTATAGGTTTTCCGTCATATGCAAGCCTTTTACCCTTTTCACATAAGAAGCTAGTTGTGGGAGATCCATCAAGATAGGAAGTCAGCCTAATCTCCAGAGATTCACCTTCAAACTGAGCAACCCAAAGGCTCAAAGGTGTTTCCATGTTTCATAGGATTTCTTGGTTTCATACTTAGCATCATGGGTGCAATCCTTCGTGACAACAGTTTTTCGCATGCCTGGTGGGACATCTTTAGATTGTTTCAATTCAAATCTTTTTCATGCAAAACTGATTTTTGTTGTGAAAATCAGAAATTTTAGCCTTTGGAGGCAAAATCTATCCACACCTATCGACTCTCAGTTATTAATTTACTGATATTAGAAATCTAAGAGCTGGTATGTTTCAAAAAAAATTATATTCTAAATTATAGAAATTGAATGAATAAATATGTTTGATTTTCAGGGACAATATCAATATCCACCACCCTATTATGAAGGTACTAGTCCTGCACCTTCTTATCAGCCATACCTAAATAGACATATTACAAATAATAACTAGCAAGTTTATCCTTTTTACCACCTATCCACCACAACTTATTTCACATGGCAATCTAAACCAACTTACAATCAGCCTCGGGAAGGTTATATTGATGCAAATTGGTATAGTTCAGAGCTTAGAGAGATAAAAGGCATGGTACAAAGGCTACATGAGTTGCAGAAAACAAATTGACTGATCAGGCTTATCATTATGAGCATGAGTTGGAGGCACACAAGATATATTATAAGAAAATTTTGTTAATGAGTTTGTTGCTAAAGATGAACAACTTACTGCTAAAGATGAGGAAAGGAAAATGTTGGAAGAAGAGGTAACAAAGGTGTTTGAGAAATTTTTTGACAATTCTAATGCTACTATCAAGGAAGAATTTAGTGCAAGTGAAAATTTTATGAGCATGTTTCTTGCCTATGTACTACAGTTATCGGCCCTATTAGCCCCTCGCATCTCAGATTAGCCTGCGAAAGTAAATCTATTGCACTTAGCTATGGAGGAATACTGGTTACAACAAATTTTATATCCACCAAAAAGGCAAGGTGAAAAGAAAGAGTTGTCTTACCAAGACCAGGACCAGCAACATGAAATTTAGAAAAGACAGTTTGAGAAAAATCTTGAACATCAGAATGCTGGAAAGGAGAAAGAAGAGGCTTCTGAGATCAAAATACCAAGTTTTAGAAATCCTCAATCATCTCAAGAACATGTTATTAAATAAATATATTCTTATAAAGAGATCACTCAAGAAGAGCCTCGTAGATTTGTGTTCCTAAATTTTAGACATCCTCTTTTCAGTTCAAGAGTCTCAACAGTTCATTCCTAAAAAACCCATGGATGTCTTGGTTTCTCAAGAAGTTCAAGTCGAATTTCAAGAAAACGAGGTGCTTAAGAAAGAAAATTTAGATATTTTACCTATTGATATGCATGCTTATGATATTAAAGATAATAGGATAGATCTATTACAAGAAAAGAAGGAGGTAATAAATGAAGAATTGTAGGTTCCATATCTTGAAAAACTGATAATTGTCAAGTTCTAACTATTTTATTTGGTGAGCTGCCACTTTTTTTGGAAGATGAGGAAAATAAACTTCAAATTATAGTCATACCAACTTAACCACATGAAGAAGAGGTTCAAAACAGTGTTGTTTACAAGAGAGCTGCAACAAGGTAGCAGATATCCTTCTTCCTGAGTAGATTGAAAACAATAATGAAGAGGACTCTTTTTGGGATGATTTAGAGGTATTTGTTTCAAATTTAGGCACTAATCTGTCATCATTTGAAGCCATGCAATCTTAACAACAGGTTATTGTTGAAGAAATAATGGTTCAACAACAAGATAATGGAGATAATATTGACAAAGTGGTAATCAATGAGCAGGAAATAGAAAGAAGCATTGTCAAGCAGGTTCAAAACATCGGTATGGACACAAACTTGTTTCAAATAGAGAAAGAAAATAAAATCAAATTTTCAAGGTACGAGTGCTGAAAACAATTAGGAAAGTGTAGTAAACGATACTCAACATAGTGAAATTGACCAAGAGGTGATAATTTTCTCAAGCATCATTGAAGATTTTTGTTCTAATCCTATTGATAACTTGATACCTTTGAAAAGAAAAAAATTTGATCAACATACTTAGGTGGAAGAAATAGTTATGGTTCAGGAGACAGTTGAGAGAGTAGAAACTAGCATGGAGAGCCCAAGATTTTTTGACACAAGGGGCTATCCTATAAAATATCTTTCTAGATTGGATGCCAAAAAGACAGCACAAGACAAGCTTATGCTTAAAAATGAAGCTTCAACAAAAGGTTATCATCTTACCTATAACCGTATAGATAGTAGTGTATATGAGAAAACAAAAGAGGTAGGTCACACTATTTTCATTCTTGCAGTAGTCTTACAACATTATGTGAGGTACCTCTTCATACTACATTTCTTCTTAGGTGCTCATAAGCTTCTAAAACATCCTAAGATGGGAAGAAAAGGATGTTATTTCTCAAAACCAGTGAATGGTTTTATATAACCAAAGTTCACTCTTGATTAGGGTAGTGTAGAGTAGTTTTGAGTTTCAGTTTTTCATTTTAGCAGTTTGCCAGGCCCAACTATAAGTAAATTTGTAGTAGTTTCAATTAAATAAGTGCAATACAACACTTTGTAGTTTTAGTTTTCAGTTTAGATTTGATTTCCAAAAGTACCAAAGCACAGTTTTCATGCCCAGCTATATGTAGAGCCATAGTAGTTTGTTTCTATTTTTAATTTCCTGCTATTTTGTTGAGCTATAGGAGAAGTTATACATATTTAGGAGAGTTTTTCAGATTTGAAGAGGGCAGATTTGACTCCATTCCCAATGGATATACTTGAAGGCACTAGTCTATTTGTTTAGCAAGCAAAAAAACCTGAGAGGTCACCAAAAATGTTACCAAAATTTTGCACCAGCTAAATTTTGGTGGCCTAAACAAGCCTTACATATTGCAATTGAAGAAAGGTACACAATTTGTTTTTTAGAAAGTTGTTCAATTTTGCACATTATGGTTTAAATGCTTAATTGTATTTCATATATGCAAGTGTTTTAGATGAATAATAGTAAAAAATGCATATAAACAAATTTTTATTACAAAAAAGTGTAAGGTGCCCCACACAAGCTGTGGGAATAGCTGAAAACTAAAACCATAAACAAATATTTTCATACCATTATGAAAATAAACTATACAACAAGAGAAGAAAAGAGTATGAGAATAGGGGCAACCCATCATTTCCTAGAATGATGAGTCTGAACTTGAGAGAGTTGCCAAGCTCCAGCTGCTCATCCACTCTAGCTTCTAATGGTCACATTCTAAAGATTACTTGCAACAGAGTTGATATTTATGTTAGACTAATGAGGATTATTATACCTTCATACCCAAACTCAATGGAAATATAGTTTATGTATATAAGGATATAAAAACATATGCCCACATCTATCAATATGTTAGAATCAGAAGCAAAGGAATCAATGCAGAGTGATTCCATGAGAAGTCTGCAAGAACCATGTTTTTACCTAACTTGTTTGTTTGATGTGCAAAGAGAGGTTTCTATTTCATGAATGTCAAGTATGTGGGTCAAAATGGGCTCCAAGAAGGGTTGAGCTCAACATACCAGTCATCACTCATGAGGTGACTTTGATAATCTTGTTAATTAAGGAATGCAATAGTACCCACGGTCCCATGTATTGTCACTCGATGACTATATAAATTATCATTGAATGAAAACATATAGAACAATGAATAAAGACTGCATTTGATATCCATTGAGCGACTAGAGCCATCACAGAGGTCTGATTATGGAGACAACAATCAACATTTATAAGAGCATATCATATTATGAAAGATACATTTTAAGACAATATATAAAGGGACAAACAATAAGTCTACCACAAAATATCAATAACATTAAGGCATGTTGAACAAAGGAACCATTTAGGAATAGAGAACAATAATATCATAACAACCTCTAGCAACATGATTGGATTGTACTAAGAGTTCAAAGAAAGCAATCGTAGCATAATTTATTTCAAAGAGAATAGCATCAAGGAGCATAGAATCAGTTTATGTAATTAATAGATTTTTAAACTTAACAATTACAATAAAGAGATATTCAGGCTTTCACAGTCCATGAGAATGTTCAATGACAGGGAAGTGCGGTCATAAATGGTGATAAAGTGCAAATCTGATGAAAACACAGTGTGGGGAAAATAATCAAAAGTAGTCCTTTCATCAACATCACATCTTATTCAAAGAGAAGCACAATCACCATATACTCATAGATTCCTAAGACAATACAAAAGGCAGTATTGGAAAAGATAGTATAGAGTAATGTAGATTATATACAAAGTCATGAAGATCAAAAGCTTAAGGTCTGTTAAAGAGATAGTGAACATTTGTGAAAGTAGATCATAACCTTGCTATAGCTTTCATTCAATATTCAAAGACTCTCCTAAGAGACAAATAACATTGATACTAATATTTGAATTACAGTATATAAAGAGGACTCACAATAATAGCAGTCATGAGACACCTCCAAAGAATAGTAAAATCTTATAAATATGATCAGAGATCAATGCAGCAGCAGTCAACAAAGATATTGAAAGCATCCCAATAAGTAAAAGGTTGTTTTCTATTCAAAAGGGTGTTGCACACAGTAAGGTGATTTGGTTTACATATCAGGTCATTACATAGTGCAGATCTAAGACATACAAAGATTTTAAAGTGCATGTACAATAGTTTTCAAAAAGCACCATCACCAATGGTGAAGATAACACCAATCACTCATGTTTAAAGACAAATTTCAAAAGCTAGAACAGTTTCCAAATGACCTTAACAATCACAGTCAAAGCAGGACAGTAACGTGATGGTCATTACATAATTATGACTAAAAAAGGAAATTAGATCACAATAGTGTATTAATTATCCTAGAGCACTCCATATCACAATTTAAGTTTACAGTCATATATCTTTGAAGCATCCGTACATAGTCATCAAGATATGAGACAATGTGTAGAAGATGCTAATATAGACACAACCTATAATAATATTGATTAACTTTAGAACAAAGCATCATGAATGATAACAAGTAAGTTGGGTTATATAAATAGATAAATGCATGTGTGTTAGAACACTCATTAAAAGGCCATGTAAACATGGGGCATTAAAATCAACCTAGATTTAAGTTATGAATATAATAAAAAGGATAGTGAGCTCTTATACAAAGAGAGTCACAACATGATGATAATGATGTTAAGAACAATCCACAACCATCAATAAGAGTAAAACAAAAACATTCATGGTGGCTTTAAAGTTATAGACATAGAAGTGGTCTTCAAGGATCATTGCAAACTTGTAAAACTTCATTATCAAAGAAGCAAAGTACACCTCACCATGAGAATATAGTTTTCCACATTTATCTATAAAGGAAGTCAAATGATCATTAGGCCACAGTAACCATGAGCAACCCTTATTATAGTTTTAGAGAGTTGCCAAAGATAAAGAATCTATATAGCAACATGCATATCAAAGATAAAGAATCTATATAGCAACATGCATAGCAATAAGATTGTCAACAGAATCAAGTAACAAAATATATGAACATTGTAGGTTTGATTTGAACCACACATCTAATACACAGTTATTGTCATACATCACTCAACACTTGACCAACAAAGACACAGTGCATACATAGTAAGTGAAGGCTAAGATATAGTCCAAAAGAATCATACAGTTTATTTAAGAGTACCAAGACTCCAAATAGAAGAAATCATATTGCATAATTTCAGTCAAAAGAGTAGTAAGGTTTGAATATTCATGAGTAGTCTCAAGATTTTGGATAAAAAAAAAATACAGTCATATGGAGCATTTCATTTTAGAACTATAATAATAAATGTTGTTATGACACTCATCAAATAAGAGAATGAGCTACCATGAGATCAAATAACAGTAAGAAGAGAGTAGCATTTTTTAAATGAACAAATGCATGATATTGTCAAAAATATAGTCATATTATTTCCATAGTTTCTAAGAAACCCAGATCCCAATTTTACTACTATTTACATAATCTATAAAAATGCATGACGAAAAAACCCAATAAGTTTGGTGCAAAACCAGTTCGTATATTGCAAGATATGTTCATCTAGAAAAAGCAAGCAAAGTTTGAGAATCTACAACAAAAGAGCTGGTCCAAACAATTTACAACTGCTGTCAGAAGATATAGTAAGAAAAAAGTGAGTATCAAATCTTGAAACAATAGATAAGCACAAGCCTCTTGATCACTACAAGAAAAACATAGAGATACAACAATATATATGACTGGCATGCTAGCAATCAATGCCTTGTATGCACAAGTGACATAAAAGATTTAGAGGTAGAAAATAGTCATCTCTATCAGAATTTAAAATAACTTAATAACATTGCCAAGTGTCTACAACTCATAAGAAACCCTCATGAGCAGTTCCAGCCACCACAAACCCTTCTCTCAGTCTAACCAAATGGGTAAAATATAGTTACCAACTCAGATATCTTCAATGAAGAGTTATGTCACCATATTTGTATAAATGGTAATCATTAGCACCAAATGTGGTGATTTAAATTTAGTGGTTAAAATGAATTGCTTTAATGTATCAAAATAAAATAATTTAAAGAGTATAGAGGAAGATGGATGGGATGCATAATTTATCAAAAAGAATTAATAATTTTATCTTAAATACAACAAATTTTTCTATCTAAAATAAAATTATTACTAGCAACTGCATTGTCCTTAGTTCGTGCAATGAGAAGCCGATAGGCAGACATTTTTCTGGAATGAGCACAAAAATAAAAAGCATTTGTTGAAGTGAGCTTGAGCATGTTCTTTTTTTTGAAGGTGTGAATCTACAAACAAGAAGTAGAAAGAAGGGATTAGATACAAAGGCGAAAGGAGGCAAATGTCATAATAGGTGAAGGGATGGAGGGAAAAGAGAAAGTACTATACTAGCTGTGAATGTGGATGTGTTTGGGTTGTACAAAAAGAGAAAATAGTGAAGGGAAAGAGAGTTGTTAAAGATCGAGTTGCACAACCCATTCTAGGGACATAGCCCATCCCTGCAGAGGTAAAGGCGTATGAGAGAAAGGCAATAAGTTAAAAGAAATAAAAAGTACTATTTATTTCTACCATAATCTACTTATTATTTACCTCAAGATGGTTGTTCTAACAAAAACCTTTTGGAGAGGCACCACCTATTTCTCCATCCTTTGCATGCATTGAATAGATAGTTCCTGGGCGAGTAACAGGAGGAAGAGAGGCAGGTTGAGAGTTGCCAATTTGAGTCACATCCTTTCCAATTTTAGTATGTATGGGATACCTTTGAATTGCATATCCAGAAGCTGTAACAAAACAACCAACAATAGGGCAGTTTCAGAAGCAGAGGCAGACAAAAATATGATGGGGTGGAAGAACAAGAATAGAAATCAAAATAAATTCAGGCATTGTAAGTATAATTGCAGTTAAGTGTAAACAACCAGCGAGTAGTAATGACCTGTGGTAAGGTATAACAAGATGGAAGATAATTTAGATTTCAAAAAGGTTATGTATCGTATTGGTTTGAATAATCTGTAGATTAGAAGAGGCACAATCAGTTAATTTGTATTACAAACAATAATGAAGAGTATAACTAATAAAAAGTATTGAAGAAGCAAACAAAACTTAAACTTTGCGAGGATGGATTAGTCACTATCTGTAGAGGAATGAACATGCAGAGATGTTGGATTTCCATCACTGTGGATGCTCGACATCAAGGAATTCATTGTGGGGAGATTACCATTTTGAGGTTGTCGAAACTAGTGAATTTGGAGAAGCGGGATCCTACAGAGAGGGGAAATAGGAAGTAATAAGTGGTAGTGATGAATAAGTGAAATGTGCATTGAAAAATAATCATGTAGTAAGGAGAATGGATTAAAGTAGAGAAGGCAACAAAGAAATGGAGTTGCTTACATGTTTTTTTAATGAATTAATGTAACTAAATAAGTAGCTGTTAGTGGGAAGCAGCCTTGTCAAAGAAGTGGTTTTGAGTGACCAATAAATGCTAGCCAAAAATTGAAGGAGATGGAATATGAAAATAGTATTGATTAACTTTCAAGAGCATGTGAATGAGTTAACTAAAAGAACGCAAATATTGGAGTATAGAAAACATCAAAGATGAATCTATACTATGGAAGTATTTACCTCTTCAATGGAAGTCAAGTGGCTAGAATCCATAACTGGAATGTGGGCAAGGCAACCTATGAAGTGTTTGAAAGTTAGTGGACTACAAATAAGTAACTTTGTGAAAGTAAAAAATGATTGAAGTTGCATATTTAAAGAACAAAGAACTGTGAAGTCCGAATTGAGATATATTAGTATTGGAATGTATTTACCTATGTAATAGAACTGGACAAGCAAGACTAGTTGTTTTCAAATGGAAATTGCATGATGGTGTGTGGCTTGAAGTGGAAAATAAGCCAGCAAGCATGTCATAGTTGTAGATTGCAATGTGGTGACATAGTTGTCCTCGTAGAGAGCTGTTGCAAGTGAGCTTCTTCTTTCTTTATTATGGTGGTAAAATAACTTTTTTGCATTTTTGCATACCTTTCAAAAGATAAGGGAGGATGAATGTGTATACCATCAATTGTTTTGACCCTTGAGATAGCTGTAAATGTTAGGCCTTGCTTTTCATTGTTTCCTATGTCTATTGTAGCTTTATCCAATGCAAGTCCTTGAGATTTGTGAATAGTTATGGCCCAAGACATTGTTAATGGAATTTGTGTATGCTTGCCTCGGGTAATTGGACTAATAGGTATGTCATTTAGATGCAATTCATCCCATGGAGGGCCTTTATAATTTTGGAACCGCACAATAACAAATCATGGCAAGTCTAGAGGTTTAGTATTGTTTCCATAGATTATTTTTTTAACAAGGCCAATGGAGCCATTCACAAGACCAACTTTGGTCCACAAGTTAGCTAACAACATTACTTGTTGATTGTCACATAATAGGAGCTCTAATGGAATTTTTTCATCATTATCATAATGAGTATTAGTCTATTGTGTAATATGTGCAATGCTTAAAGCAATGGGAAAATTTAATTCTTTCAACATTCTTTTGTTGTGCAATCTTGTTGATTCATTTGTTCCAAATAAATGGATTGATGAGTTGAATTGCTTTTGTTGTTCAACAGTGAGATTTGTATTTGTTTGGTTCATTAAGAACTGAGACATGTTTGTTATGTTGTGCATCTCTTATGTTTTGGAGAAGACTTCTGAAGTGATGTTGTTCAATAGAGACACCCTGATGGCGGAAAATAGTATGAAATGTTATAACTATTTTAAATGAATGTCATAAACTCAGTGTTGTAGAATGTGAGGCATAAATTGGTTTGTCCATTACAGGAGGGAGTTGTCCAAGATCACCTACAAGGATTATGGAGAGGCCACCAAAGCTTTCATGTTGTTTATCAGGGAATGCCTGTCATAGGTGACTGTCAATCTTCAATAGTAATTTTGGGCCTAAAAAGCTCATTTCATCTATCAGAATATATTTAACATGCTTGAAATGCTTTTGGAATGTGAACAATGCTTGACCTGTCAAAGGATGCATTTCTTTAATACGGATTAGAAGGCCTGCATGAAGAGTTTTTTTTTTAATATTATATACAACAACACTTGTAGGACAAAGAAGCAACAATGGATTTCCTTGAATTCATGCAGAGACATTGAACTTTTATCTAATGCAATGTATTAAGAATGATTTCCTAGTGCCTCCTGATCCTTGAACAATCACTCTGAGAGGTATTGTTCTAGCTTGTTGAGAATGATGTTGTAGAATTATGTCAAGTGCAAGTTTTTATTGAGAGCAGAGATGGAATTCCTCACTATCAATGGCTGGGACTTGGAATGGATGGGGGTGAAATTGTGATTTACTCACAAATATGAATTGGGTAGTGTTAGACTCCAATTGCTGATTTGGAATATTGGTGGGCCATGAGTAGCTAATATCATAGTAACGTCGTCCTAACATTTGTAATTCATTTTTTAGTTAACTAATTTGTGGCTCTCATCTATGAGAGGAATTCCCACTCATAAAAATTTGATTCTTCTTGGTCTTCACAATCATTACTGTCACTATCATCTGCATCTTGAGGTGGAAGGGCATGGATGAGCTGGGTATCGTACAATTGAGCGTAGCCGTTTGAACTGAAGTCTTTCCAATTTGCTATAACTTGATCTTTAGAAGTTCCTATTTTTGTTGCAATGTCACGAAATGGTTTGTATAGTAGGAGTTCAAACCAACAGAAAAGCTCAAACTCTTGAATATCTTCCATGGGAGGTTCCAAGAAATGTGGATATACATTTACAATAGCTTTTTTCTCTCTAAGTTGTCATTTTTCTTTTTTATGTTGTGGATCATATGAAAAGTCCTGTACAGATTGAAGGAGTGCTGTTGTATTTAAGCCAGAAGTGCATTGCATGTATGCATGGATATAACTACTTAGCAGGTCTATTTCATGATTTATTTTTATGATATGGTGCAGTTCTTTTTTACTAACATTAAAAGACAAAAACTGGCGGCTACAGCTAATGAGCGACAATTTTTGCAGTATGTGGCAAGTCTCTTGTGCACTAATATCACGATATTCTATTATGTGCATCATAAATTTCTAGTATGTAGAGAAAATAGTATCTTTAGATTCACTTGCATTCACAATAGTTTTGAGCATTTTAGTGTAAGATTCTGATCTTTTTTCAGATTTTAAAGCATACTTTGAAATGCATTGCAGCACAACTTTTCTTGACATTATATTAGCACACCATATTGAAAGCATGCAAGGGTTGTGAATATTCAAGCAGTCATCATTCCTTTTAGCTGTATAGCATAGATTTTTGTCACTATTTTAAGGGCTAATGTAGATTTCTCTTGTTTAGGCTATAGAGCCTTGCAATGACATTGTAATGAATTGCCTTTTTTCCTAAGATATGTATTTTATGTGCATTTTGTGTGTCTTTGTAAATTATCTACTAATGCCTCATAATACACTACAGGGGGCATTGGGAAAATCTTTGTTGTATCAACTAGGCATGGATCATCCATTGCAGTGTGGCAAAGTGTATAAGTTTGGTCAACAGTGCTGCGAGGGTTCCAAGCAGATACATATGTGTCAAAGAAAGTTTAAGCCATGTGGACTTCATCGTCATTAGTCCAATCAATGATGTCCATATTTGGTGCACCAGGAAGCCATAGAAGACCATGAATATGCCCTGATCCATGATACTGCCATTCATATCTGTACCAATGATCTTTTGCTTTGAACAATTTTTGAATGATTTCTTCTCGAAATATTGTGAATCTGTTGTGCAAGTATAAGGCTATTATGTGTGGATTATGGACCACATTTTGTATAAGTTCTTTTCTTGTGGTTTGATTGTTCTGACCATTATTTCCATTGAAGAGGCTATGAAGATCAAACCATTTAGTATCAACTGAACTCAATGTGAAAAAAAGAGTGGACATTCCCAATTGGGAAATCATTGCTGTGAGGTATTTTTGAGATTTATTCAAATATGCTCAGGTCCCTCTAAGGGATGCACTGAAGTGAAGAAATTGTTTCAGCAACTTCTTATCGGGTGTGGTTTGCAATCATTCATGCAACACATGAAAATTGCTCGGAAAGTCATCCTCTATAATAGTTCTGATAAAAACAACAACAGATTGTTGGGAACAGTGTCGCATAATTAAATTGTAAATGTAATAGCAAAACCTAACATGTTATCCAAATCTCTGGTCAAAGTATCTTATCAAGTGGAGTGCATATTCATGCAAGTGAACATGCTTGGTACGTGGCTGCAGTTCGGAAGGACAACACCAATCGAAAAGAGTGAAGGGAATGCCATGCTCAGCAAAGCTTCAGTGTTATATTTATTTATCAGTGAGGAGTCAATATGAGGCCAAGGCAAAACATTATCCTCAGTATCATGTGGCTGCAACATGGATTTTATGGACTCTAGTTCACGAGCTGCACCCAACATTGTTGGTATGAAGGAAGATAAATTTTTTTTTGGATAGTCATCACAAGTGGTAGAACAATCTGGTGGCGGGGGAACAAGTGTTTCTTTATCATTGTCTTCCAATGTATGAAGCATGCTTGATACATCTGTTGTAACATCGGGAAGCAAGTTGACAACATAAAAATCTATGATAACTTCCTTGTAGTACAGGTCATATTGGATTTTATAAGTCAATGCATTCACAACATGGAATTTATTTACATAGCAGTCATATTTGGTGCCATGAATATTGCTTCTTCAAATAATGAGGAGTTACAAATCTTGTAATTTGCATGGCAAAGTCTTTGCAATTCCAGAGATGTCCTATGGGAAACTTATAGTGTGACCAGAGTATTTATATTGGCCACCTCTTGCATGAGTGACTTGCAAAATAGGAGATACTCGAGCAATAAGAATCTCCTCCACTTGCATATGCTTCTTTAAGACAAGTGGTTGTTCACCTGGCTCTAAGTTATTAGTTAAAGAGAATCAATGAACACCTCTTTCAGTGAAGCATCTTGAATAGAAAATTTGCGGGTGGCATTTGCAAATGAGCATTCCAATATAGCTTTCTTTATAAATGATACATGTTTGAAGTATTGACAAAGAATCAATGCATTTGCGGAAGTATTTCAATGCCTGAATGTATTCTATAGCAGAAAAGAAATCTATTGCAAATTGTTGTGGATTTTCATCCTACAAGATTCTATCATAGTAGCCAAAGTGAGTTGCTTGTGTTGGATCTGTTTTATGCCTTTTCATAGAATACAAGGGGGTTCCATGGAATTTGGCTGAAGTAAAGTTGGGCATTAAATTTGCATAGAAGCAGTTTCATTTGATATAGTTGGCCATGGGTTTTTTTTCGCAATGGGTTCACATGGTGTTTGTAAAGGGGAGAGCATTTGGGAGTGGGCTTGTGTCAACAGGTGGTTTTTCAAAATCTGTTATTTGTGGTTTATGTAATAACGATGATTTTGTTGACTTCTTTTAGCTTTCTTTATATTGAAGTCATTTGCAACGACCTGCATTAGTATTGCATAGTTTTTGAATAGCTAGAGTGCATTAGTTTTTGAATGGAGAATTAAGAATCACAATATTAGAGGTGTATACATAAGTTTACAGAAGTACATAGAATAGAAGCAATATATATTCATATGTGCATACAAGTATTTGTATGTTTACGTAATAATTTTGACACATAAATGAGTATGTACTACTATGGAACTTTGCAAAAGCATATATATGCATATATACATAAAAGCAAAGAGCATTTCCCAAACTGGTGCACATGTGGCAAATAAAAGAAGTTCCATGCTCACCATGCACTGTGAAATGGGGGGCGAACAATTAATTTGTTAATCTCAATTAGTGGAAGCAAAGTGTGGATGTCCAGTATAGAGCGATAAATATGTATATACGTATGCACACATGTATATGTATACATATAGATATGTAGCATTATATCAAGGACATAGCTAAATGAAATAAACAAACACTGATAGACATAGTGAAATAAATATGTATATAGGTATGCACACATGTATATGTATACATATAGATATGTAGCATTATATGAAGGACAGAGTTAAATGAATACATTGTTTGTTAGTAGATCGTAATAGTACATGCATGCATATATATATATATATATATATATATATATATATATATATAGCTATCACTATACACAAAGTTATGAATGAATGGGTAAACCATTGCACATGTGTGTTATAGAAGATGTTTGGCGTGTGTTTAAATGGCCTCCACCCGACCAAACCCCAATTCCCTGCCAATTGTTCTCCACCCTCCACCATCGATTGGACCAAATGTTGGATTTCATATATATGTGTGTGTGTGTGTGTGTGTGTGTGTGTTTGTGTATGTATGTATATATGTATGAATGTATGTAGATACACACATATACATACATACAGAGGTAGCTAAACACAGTTAGACATATGTGCAGATATATATATACATGGGAGTGTTCTTGTTATTGTTTGCAATTGCACTGATTGCAAAGGAATTGTGCATTTGGGTTAAATGCAGAAGGCTGAAGAAGTACTATTGCTATTTTGTCAATATATATGTGTGTGTGTGTGTGTATGTACACACACACATGTACATAGGCACAAAAGCATACACAAACACATACCTAAAAATGTTTATAGCTATACATGTGTTGTATTTCATGTCGATAGGGAAAAGCTCCAAACGGAAGAAACCCAAAACCTTGCTAATGCTTCTCCACCCTCCACTGCTGATTGGAGCAAGCGTTGATTTATTACAACCGAACTCAATGCAAGGGAATTATGCATCTCGACCAAATTCACAATGGTGAAGAAGCACTCTTGGTGTTTGGAGAATATATATTCTATATATATGTGTGTATATGTATGTATGTATGTATGTATGTATGTATGTCTGTATGTATGTATGTAGTGTATATGTAAGCACATGCACATATAGGAATAGATAGACAAATATAGGTACACACACACATAGACATATATGAATATAGCTAAATATATACATGCATATGTGTGTGTGTGTATGTATGCATGTATGTATGGATGTGTGTATGTATGTAGACACATACAGACATACAAGCAGATAAACATACACAAACACATACATACACATATACTTAGATATATACATGTGTTGTTTTTTATGATTACAACGGAAAGCTGCGAATGGTAGAACCCCAAAACCCTGCCAACGGTTGTCCACCCTCTACTGCCGATTGGTGCGAGTGCTAAAGTTTTATAATCAAACTCAACAGAATGGGATTGTGTATCTCGACAAAATGCATAATGGTGAAGAAGTACTATTGGTGTATTGATGATATGTGTGTGTGTGTGTGTGTGTGTGTTTGTGTGTGTGTGTGTGTGTGCATATATATGTATATATATGTATGTATGTATTTATGTATGTATGTATGTACGTAGTGCGTATGTATGTACATACACATATAGGGATAGACACATAAACACACACACACACACACACACACTCACATAGACATATATGTATATAGCTATGCATATATCTCTACACTATATATATACACACACATATATATACATATATATGTATTTATATATACATACACATTATTTTAGTATTGTGAATATCTAAGGTTGTTTTTTGGGTTTAGGCGGTAAATATAAAATTTAAAGAACCATGATAGGCAACTATTGCCTATTTGTGAGTTGTTTTCTTTTAGAAGGTGAGAAATGTAGTTCCCTTTTTTTGTTGTGCAAGGGCATTGAAAAAATACTCTAGAAGCATACATACTAGTCTATATGTTTGTAAGCATATACATGAAAAAAGAAACACAAAAATATATAAATCCATATATATCTAGTTACATTGAATTAAAGTAAATTGTAGTTCTACACAACAATACAAGGAAAGAAAATGTGAAAGAGGTAGAATAGGACATAAACACACATATGAGTATATATGACTTCAAAGAAAGGAACATGTTAAATTATGTACGGAAAGAAATAGACAAAATCAAGCGCAACAGACATAGAAGTATCTATGAATTCAAAGAACCAGACTGGTAAAATTGTGTATAGTAAGACATAGAGAAAATCAACCATAGTTAAATATACATAACAGTTAGTAGGTAGCCACACAATAGGTAGTTATTTGTGATTAGATGTATAATTAACAATAAAACATACAACTATATATACATATAAAAGCACACATCTATAGTATTCTGTTGAAGATACCATTAGAAATGAAAGATACATGTCTTTAGATGCATATGTTTTGTGATGGACAAATTCAATTGCAATTCCATAAATCAATACAAGGAAAGGAAATGTCATGCTTGGAAAAGAGCATAATAGGCAGCATGGTTTTTTTTAGTATTATAAAGGTACAACCATACAAAGAGATATTGATTTTCTGCAAATACACAAAGTCAGAACATGACAAAAGCACACATATAAGTATATATGACTTGAAAGAAAGAAATAGGTAATTTTTTGTATAGAAAGACAGCCAAAATCAAGGACACCACATATACAAGTAGACATGAATTCAAAGAAAGAGGCTGGTAAAATTGTGTATAGGAAGAGATAGGCAATATCAAGCACAGTTAAATATACATAAGAGTTTGTAGGCAGTCACACAATAAGTAGTTATATGTGTTTAGATGGATAATTGAAAATAATACATACGAGTATATATGCATGCAGAGGTACAAATCTATAGTATTGTGTTGTTTCCTCCATAAAAAAAAATTGCAGTAGAACAAAATGCAATACAAAATCGGAAAGTTCTGGACAACCAAGAAAAGTGCAAGTTTTCATAGTGTCAATATAAATCCCATTTAACAATTCAGTTTCATTTGTTAAAGGGAGGGGAAAGCCACCTGCCAACCATAAATACATCGAAGATCAAAAGACCTATGAGAAGCATGACTATCTAGTTGGTCTAGATTTCTGCAGTTGCACTCATTCGAGCAATGTGTGCAAGCAAAAGAGGGCATTTAGCCTGGAAATCAATAGTCATTGCTTTGGTGATTGTCACTCTGAGCCTTGTCTATGAATTGTACATGTCTATTTTAATAGAGTGTGAAAATGAAGGATGATAAGACTACATCCTTGATAATAGACTGAGGAGTTTTGGCTATGTTCAAATCATACTGCAACATGTAAAGGTCCTTGGCAGATATGTTCAAAAGATTTATGCCAATTTCATCAAAGATAGTAGTCGAAAGAGAGCCCATATGGTCTTGAAGCATGATATGTAATAATTATTTGTAATTGCATTCTGGCACATGAGTTTGGCATCTAGAGCAAAACTAGACATTATCATTTTGTTGGGTGCATTTTTTTTACAATCTTTGTCTTTAAATTTCAAAGGGTAGGAAGGATAGCAAAAAGAATCAGTTTTTATGAATCTGACAACTGCTCTAATAGTAGTTTCAACTGTTTTAGAGAGAATACTCATACGTTCTAAAATGGATGTGATTGTCATTCTACTATATAGTGAGTTAAGTTGACCAACAACACAAGATAGTGGCAAAAGTTTAGTTGGAATGTTTCCTCTCGATACAAGGGAATCTGCTTTTGGGGTAGAAGGGTTAATATTCAAAGTGGTTGCTGCAGTGGTGTTGATAACCTTTCCATTGAAATAACCAACATGTGCATTGTTGACTGCAAGGACCATAAGTGTTTTGGCTGCATAAATATTCTTTAAATCTTCACCTAACCCTTCCCATGCAGCCCCCCATAAGTTAACATCGATACTAAAATTTGGCATGTCATTTATTTTGACAGTGCTCTTTTTTACTGTGGTTCCATCTTTTCTACAAATTATTGATGGTTCTCCAACATGAACCACAACACAAATAACATCAACTAAAGTGTGGTTGCTGCAATACATGATGTCATTGATCAGGGTAAACCGTGAAGCATTTACTTCACCATCAACAATTGCATCACGACACCTCAGTATTGAATTGTGGTCCAAATTAATCTCAAGATGACTGTTAAGTTTATTCCATTTTGTCTTGGCCTCCCTAACAGTACCTTTTGATAGACAATAATATGCTCCTGCTTCAACCGTATGATAATGCATCTCTGCTATGTCACCAAAGCAAGTAATTCTTATTTCGGTACCTTTAGCATTTATCATGTCAAAGTTAAATACTTTCCCAGTGGATTTTGGTGAACTATAGTGATGCATATTCCTCTTGTTTGTGACATGACCTTTTATTGACCATTTATTTTGAAAGGGGTTCAAGGCTTTTGTCAAGCTGATATTATCAGAGGTTTCGCATTGCACAGGTGGCATGTGTATTCCAAATTTAAGGGAACATTTAGATGTGGGAGATGTGTCTCTACCTAACATTTGTTGTTCCTTCTCTTTAAATAGGTATCTAGGTTGTCCAAACAATGTTGAATTTATAAATTTGACAACAAGGTTGAATATTATGATAACCTTGTCTAATGAGCAAAAGAATAGGTTTAAGAATCAACATGGTGTGCAAAGGAACATTCTAAAAGGCAACAACAAACTATGAGAACATATAGAAAATCCTGCCTTGTGTTCCAAACATTTCTACAAGCATAAGATGCCAATGAAAGAACAAAACCTATCTTTAATGTATCTGGTAGCAACAGGTCACAATACTTTGGTGGCGGGATCGACAGTTGCATGTGTGTGCCATTAGATAGAACAATCCTATATCGAGAACTGTCATTTTCATTGTTTTTCAATTTTTCAAAAGACAAAAGATGAAGGATTGGAGATGGTACATCATCCCTTGCATTAATGGATAGGATTGCATGTGAGGTCAGCTATATTTCTGGTTGCATATCCTACAAGGAGAGAATAGGAAAGCTAAGTACAAACATAAGGCAATGTATATGTGTATGTCTAGTTTTTTTGGTTTTTTTTTAAATCGCAATTTTATAAATTTGTACAAAAGGGCAATATACATATCAATGCATGCATATAAGAACATAGATGAATATATTTAAATGTATGTGTGTGGATGCATAGCCTCAAAGTGGAATAGTGGCATTCATACATATGGTGACAACCACATACTGAGCAATGTGTATCCATATTTGTCTATTCACTTGCATTGGTGGAGGGAAATGATTTCCAAAATAAGGAGTATAAATAGACAATATATGATTGTAAATTACATGAATGTGGGAAAAGAGATGAATGAATTAGCTCACCAAAGTTTCAACGGGAGGCGGTTCAGAGCCAGTTGCAGAGTTAGGCGAGGCAGGCATAGCGATTTGTTTCTGCAGATCTGGCAAAAAAAATTTTTTTGTTTGTTTGGTGAAAAAGAAAGTGTGTTAGAATAATTAACACAAATGAAAACACACAATGTTCTTCAAGAGAAAAGTAAATCCTGCAAACAAAATCTATAGAGAACAAGTATCAACCAAAGTAGTTTGGATTGCCAACACAGATCAATATGGGAAAACAAATTAACAAAAAGCTCACCGAAGCTTCTGCAGGAGGCTGTTCAGAGCCAACACCAAGTCTAGGCGTGACAGACATAATGGTTTGTTTCTATAGAGTTGGCAAATTTTATTTTTTTTAGTTTGGAGAAATTGAAAGTGTGTCAGAATAATTAACACAAATGAATATACAAAACATTCTTCAGTAGAAAATTAAACCCCCCAAAAAAAATCAGTAGAAAACAA